>NW_026000223.1:3355369-3367118 GCF_001458135.2 Marmota marmota marmota
CATATATATATATATATTTTTTTTTTCATCCTGGGTGCCAGGAATATAAAAAAGAGTGGGTCTATTTAACCATAACATTCTGTGATTCATCCAAGAGCACCAATTTTCATTTCACAGAATTTATCTGTTAATGTTGATTCCAGCTATCACTTGTTTTATCATGTGGGAACATAAGTTATATAGTCAAAAATGTAAGCATTTTGAGCTAATGTTGACTCAGGTTAGTTTTTTTTTTTTTAGTATTATCTTTTCAAAGTACTGCCAGTTGAAAAACAAAGCATTATGTTTATCAGTTTGTTTGGAGATATTTGCCAAAGTTTTGATAGTATCTTTGAAAAAATGCTTGTTTCCAGCAGAACAAGGCATCAAGAAAACAAACAAAACAAAACAAAACAAAAAACCCATAAAGAAAGAAAAGAAACAGAAAGCAACAAAAGGAAAAAGAAAATAAAATCCCTGAACTGGATGTTCTCTTGGATGCCTTCCAGTGGGGGTGTTCTTGAGGTTATGATCATTCACATGTGCAGAGAAGCTGGGCAGGGTCCCAGCCTTATCTTGCTTGGCAGCTGGGAGTGTTTTGTACCTGGCATGGGTTGGCAGGGGACAACCATTTGAGCTTTAGCCTTGGGTGTCCAGCCCACTTCACGTCTTTTACTTTCTATGAGACACATCTTGGGGGCATGTTTCTCCTTTCTCCTAAAGCAAGTGAGAGTCCTCTCCCTCCCTGGAGCAAGGACCAACTGGTGCCAGCTCTTTGGGGTTGAACATTGTAAGTGGACTGGGTGCTCTCCCCTCTCCTGGGGCAGACTCTATCTCCCTCCCCGGGTTAATATTTTTGCTGTCTGTTTTCAGTAGGTTGCCATTGGTTGTGGGTCTCAATTAAGCTCAGGCTCTGTCAAGGTTATACATTGAGAATGTGGGCTTGGCCAGTTTTAACCCAGTTTGTGAATAAGCTCCAAGGGTCAGAGGCAGGGGCCTTTGATTTCTGAGCACTTAAAAATAAAAATACTGCCCCAGGGAAAGTTACCTAGGCAGAAGGTGGAGGTCCACAGATCATCAGAAGCCAAGTTGTGAGCTTATAAACACACACCCCTCCCTGCTTCCCAAAGACAGGGCTGGGCCTCTTTCCACTTACTTCCAAGCTTCCTTCCTGAGACTCACTGTGCCAGCCACCTTCTTTCTCCCAGGCTGGCTCCAGATGCTGAATGGGAATTTGGCTGGAGGTTCGAGTGTCTGCCAAACCAGGGGAAACATCCCAGGCCGTTGTAAAGGCCAGCAACCACTCCCCACAAACTAAGAACATTTCAAGAATGACTACAGGAATTGGAAGAAAATGAGGGAAGGTGGGCTAGTCTGGATTTTTTAAGGTAAGTAATAGTTTATATTTTGGGGTAGGAATTTAAGACATAGTGGGGGGCTGGGGATGAGGCTCAAGAAGTAGCGTGCTTGCCTGGCATGCGTGAGGCTCAGGTTCGATCCTCAGCACCACATACAAACAAAGATGTTGTGTTCGCCAAAAACTAAAAAATAAATATTAAAATTCTAAAAAAAAAAAAAAAAAAAGACATAGTGGGATTGATTTACCTCAGGGGTTGCAGGCAATTGGTCTCAAGGAGCGCAACAGGTCTTGTATTAGAAAATAGGTAGAGTGCTGGGCATAGTGGTGCATGCCTGTAATCCCAGCGGCTCAGGAGGTTGATGCAGCACAATAGCAAGTTCAAAGCCATTCTCAGCAACTTAGCAAGACCCTGTCTCTAAGTAAAATATATATATTTTTAAAAAGGGCTGGGGATATGGCTTGGTGGTTAAGCTTCCCTGGGTTTAATCCCCAGTTTTTTTTTTTTTTTTTAAAGGTAGAGAAGGGAAGAGGTGGAACTATAGAACAGGCACTTAACTCCTCTAAAGGAGACAGCCTTTACTCAGACTGCTGTCATGCGCAAACGTGGGCTATTGTCTTTTTCAACTTTTCAAGGAGGACTGGAAACCCAAATCCTGTGTCAAGTTTCCCAGATATGGAGGTATGACACAAGACACCCTCTGTTGGTGGATTTCACACTGATGCTGTTAGTTTACAACCCTTTTTAATTTTTTTTTTTTTTTTTGAGACCTGGTCTTGCTAAGTTGCTGAGGCTGGCCCCCAAATTTACTAACCTCCTGCTAGAATTACAGGTGTGCACTATCACACCCAGCTCTCTCTTGCTTTCTGTCTCACCATGCCCTTTCTCCCTTTCACATGTGCTCCTGCTCTGATATTATCCACTATGATATGATGCAGCCAGGGGAAACCCTCTCCAGAGGCCAAACTATTAGGATCACCTAATTACGGACTTTCTGCTTCTTAAACTGTGAGCAAAATCAATCTCTTTTCTTTAAGAAATTACTCAGCTTCCGGTTTTTCGTTATAGCACCAAAAATAGACTAATACATCACCAGGTAAGATGGCATATTTACAGGTTCCAGGGATTAGGGTGCAAACAGGACTTTCTATAAAGCTTGTGGGTCTTTTGCTCTTCCCCCACCTCAAAAAATACTTTGAGGACAAAAATCTATGATAAGCAGGGTTTCGTTTCCTTATAACCCGGCCAATTCTTCTCTCTATTCAAATTTTCTTTCTCTTTGTATCTGAGTATCAAACCTGGGGCCTCGTGTGGGCTAGGCAAGCACTGTAACTCCGAGCTACAACCCCAGACCCAAATATCCTTTTCTTTAAGGTAGCTACTTCTAGCAGAGGCCCTTGGATGTGGTAATGCTGAGTCTTCTAGACCCAGCATAATTTTTAGTTAGATGCTTGTGTGGTTCCAGCTTCATCTGCTGCCCTGGGACTCAGAAGCAGCAGTTTTCTCTTAGCTGCTGCTCCCTGTGGAGCTTCCCAGTTGGGATTAGTTATAGGGGTGAAGGTTTGGGCAAACACTCCTCCTCCTCCTCAGAGCCAGCAATATCTCCAGGGCCTGACTCAAGGGCTTGAGTCAACACTGAAGAGGCGGAGGCTGGAGATGGCAAGGAAAGAAGCAGAATGAGATGTTTGACTTGGATCTCAGCTCCAGAGGGTTGAGGCACAGTCAACTAGTGGCACAGGCTGTGCCTAATCAGAGCACATTTCCTCCTGTTCACATTCCAGTTATTTTAGTCTGCATGGTCCATTGCCCAAGAATAGGACAGGGGAGTCTTGACATTGAACCTCAGGTTTGGGAGATGGAGGTGATACACACCTGTGACAGGTGTTACCCTGAGCCCACTTGGAGGCTGGGACTGATTCTAATTGGGTGAATACCAGGCTGTGGGCTCCTTCTCCCCTCTGATACACATAGTTCTTTTTGGAAGGATCACAATCTCTAGAATAGACAGGGAAATCCTTCATAAACCCTTCAGGGGTGGGGCTGGAGGCTCAGTATAGTATGATGGGTAAACACAGATTCTGGAGCCAGATAATTCAGTTTTAAATTCTAGTTCTTCCACTTACTCTTTGTGCATCCTTGAGCCAATTAGGGAACCTTGACTCTCTGTTCCTAAGCAATGACAATTATACCTTCTTCACCGGGCTTTTATGAGAATTAGATGAGTGTTTGTAAAGATAGGAGAGTGCCTGGGCATAGCAATGATATGCTTCTTTGAATAATAAAAGTACAGAATCTGTTCTGTGCAGATCATCTGGAAGCCTGTTCTTTGGTTTAATGTATTTTAGTAACTGTAATTCCTTACTAGAAGTTAGAATTAAATTCTCAAATTATTCATCATGAACACTCTAGGGAATAATCAGACCGAACAAATATGGTTGTGGCTGTTCAGTTACATACATAGTACTGTCTTTTCTAGGCCAAAACAAAGGAGACGACAATTGTCTTCTTTACCCAACTGTTTCTAGTTGCAGTTCGTCTTTCTAAGAGCATGAGTTATTTTGAGTTATGTGTAATTCTTTTTAGTTATATGTAATTCATCTGGTCCATGGTTCTGATAGGAAATCAACACATTTCAATTAAAATCAATATTACCGAGAGGGGATAGTAGAGGATAGGAAAGGCAGCAGAATACAACAGACACCAGTATGGCAGTATGTAAAAACGTGGATGTGTAACTGATGTGAATCTGCAATATGTATACGGGGTAAAAATGGGAGTTCATAATCTGCTTGAATCAAATGTATGAAATATGATATGTCAAGAGCTTTGTAATGTTTTGAACAACTAATAATAATAATAAATCAATATTACCTAATGAAGTCCTCATTCTATTTCTTAGATAAATATGTCTCTTAACAGTGATGGAATTTTGACATTCCAACTAACAGAGCTTGCTTGCCTTCATCTTATAGGTATTAGCCTGGAGCACTGAGACCTACAAATTCTGAGAGATTGGAGTTCTGGTTCCTACAGGAATCCCAGTATGGGCAAGGCTGGTGAGGAAACTGGAAATACGATAAACATAGACTACTAGAAGCAATCAGACCTGCTAGGCCCAAAGTAGCAAGACAGAAGCCAACCATGAGAGCTGGCTTCAAACCATGAGAAGGGCCATCAGAAGAGATGAATTAAAAGAAAAAATACTCATCAAAACTGATTGACTATAATTGGATTTATATCTTTTTTTTTTGGGGGGGGGGTGGTTTTGGGCATATAACCCAAGGTCTTGTATGTATGTACTAGGCAAATGCTCTACCACTAAGTTATACTCCCAGCTCCAAGTCTAATTTTTGATTAACTTTACTAATAGGATTGTGTTGCATTCCTCTGAAGCAAGCCTGTAAAGATCAGAAGAGAAAGCAATTACATCAACTCTCCCTCGCCCCCTCAATACCTTGGCACCAGACAAAATACAAACCCCTAAATGTATATTTACAGTTGGGATGGGTTTCTCATCAGAATGTTATCTGATCAGAATGGGGAGCTTATATGGAAATCAGGCTGATTAAAAAAAAATAAACATATTTCTTATGCATTTGAGCATATGAACAGGGACCTATTTTAAGATTAGAAGATGGAGGAAGTGTTTTCTAGGCAACAAGAAGTGGTTGCAGAGCTGAGGTTTTTGGTCCTCTGCTGCCTCTTAGTGGAATCTCTGGAAATAACAGTTCAAGATTTTCCAGGGTTTCGCAAGAACTGGTGGAGGTTTTCAAGGTGGTGGAAGCTGATCACCAAAAGGAGGGGGTCAGGAACTGCTGCTATCCCCAGCAAGGCTAGGATCCCCAAGAGAGAGAAATAGAACTCTTTCAAATTGTCAATGACACCAAGAAGCTCTCTTCTTTTCCATCATCTTTATTTTTCCTTCAGACACCTGAATCCAATAAGTGAATGACCAGCTAGTCATGCACCTCTGTAATACTCTTGATCACAAGCAGCTCTCATAAGCACCATGCCAACCCTCACACACCTACTCTTCCTGTGATTGGAGTAACAAGTCTGTGTGGGTTTCTCCCTCTGGTTTCACAGCTTCTCACACCATCCCTTCACCGTCTGTCACAATTCTATACCATCACATCTGTGCTTGGTGCATCTCTAACTCCCTGCTCAGACACAGGACAGAGAGGGCCCTTTCATTCTGGTAAGTGAGAGAGGGGAACACTTGAGCACAAAGAGGGGAGGGGACTGTGAATCACTGGGAGCACCTTGGCTGGAATCCAGCAGTGCCTGAATCAGATCCTAGGATCATCTTTCACCTGCAGTCTACCTGCTTCCTTCCCTGGTCAAAAGTCCCTGGGTGCCACCAACCTCACTTCCAAACCTTACTTCCTATCCCCTCCCTCAAAGGCTCCACCCCTGAGCATTCACTCTCCTGTCACTAGGAGAGAATGGGCTACTTGAGTTATCTGTTACCTGCCACCTGGGCTTCCTTCCTCCAGCTGGGAGCCAGGGACCTACCCAGGGACCTGACCTGACTTCTTCCCCCTCCTCTCATGCCTCTAGACCCTGCCGCAGCCTGCGGTCCAGGGCCAGGAGCTGCCTCAAGAAGCCCCGGTTGGGGATGATGCCTCGGTGGTCCTTGACTTTCTTGATGGCCTCCACAAGGGTGAAGTGGTGGTACAGCATGAGGTAGGCCAGCACCAGGGTGGCAGATCGGCTCACTCCCACAGCACAGTGCACCAGAATCTTCCCTGCAAAGAGAGACACAAAGAGATAGCTGGAGACTGTGGTCGCTTGGAGGAAGCCAGGGAGAGTATGACAAGGACAGGTGAATAGGAAGACAGATAAGTAGAGGTGCATGGAGAAAGAAACAGGTGCAGATGAGTGGTGTTAAGCATGAAGATCCTGGTAGGCAGAATCACAGTCTCTGGGTCAGGAGTCCCCTATGTTTCTCCTTTTCTAGCAATAAACCTTCTTATTCCTTTCTTTTTTCCCCTCCTCTGGGTACTGAGGACTGAACTCAGGGGGCACTCAACCACTAACCCACATCCCCAGCCCTATTTTGTATTTTATTTAGAGACAGGGTCTCACTGAGTAGCTTAGCACCTTGCTTTTGCTGAGACTGGGTTTGAACTCACGATCCTCCTGCCTCAGCCTCCTGAGCCACTGGGATTACAGGCATGTACCACCACGCCTGGCTTATTCCTTTTTCTTAAAAAAATAAAAATAAAAGAATGAAGATACTGGGCTGGGGGTATATCATGCTAAGCATGAGCAAGGTCGTGGGTCCAATCCCTAGCACTGCAATGAATAAAATACAAAAATAAACCAAGACATGCAGATCCTCAACAAAGGGGAAGAAACCTCTGCAGAAATGGATGGAGAGGTCGTGCAGCACCTCAGTGTCCATAAAACTGAAAAGGGTGCAAAGGTAGACTCATCATTAATGAGAAACCAAGCTTAGCACAGGGTAGGGACTCCATTGATATTTGCTGAATGGATCAACAGGAAATACCCTTGTGTCAAGCCCTGTTCAGTCTCTCTACCCTTTGTGTTTTTTGAGACTGGGTCTTGCTATATTGCCCAGGCTGGCCTCAAATGCCTGGCTCCAAAATCCTCCTGTCTCAGTAGCAGGGACGGCAGTCATGTGCATTGCATCTGGTTCCCTTATCCTTTTATCTTGCTATTTCTCTTAATCATTGAATATACTTATATTTTCACACATAGTCCTTCTTTAATATTTAAGGTGGATTGGTCCTAGGATTCCACAAAGATAACAAAAATCAGTAGATGCTAAAGTCCCCTACATAAAACGGGGTTTAGTATTTTTATATAACCTATGTTCGTCTTCTTATATACTTTAAATCATCTCTAGATTATCTAAATACCTAATATAATATAATATAATATAAATGCTATGTAAATAATTACTATACTGTAGTGTTTAAGAAATGAAGGCAAGAAATAAAAAAAATCTGTACATGTTCATTAGTTTTTTCTTTCAAGTATTTTTAATATGTAGTTGATTGAATCCATGGATTCAGAACCTATTAATTCAAAGGACCTACTCTGTTTTTTTTTTTTTCTGACTGCTAAAGCATTTTTACCATGCTGAAGGTAAAAATAATTAGAAAGCATAGAAATATGTAAAACCCCCAAATTAAAAAAATTATAGCACCCAGATTCTCACCACCCAGGTGCAACTTGCCACTCAATGCTGGATGATTTGCTTTGTGTTGTTTTGAGAAGAAAAAAAAATACTTGAGAGAATGGTTTTCTTTCCTTAACATTATATCCAGAGCATTTTATCATGTGGCTAAAATCTCTCTCCATACTTGAACGCTTGGGCTTCTCCTAAGCTCCATGTTCATTGATCTTTCCTCCTTTTTGCTTTCCCTTCCTACCTCCTGGCTGGCTCAGTGCACGGTGGATGAAGTCAGCAGCCGTCTGGAAGTGGATGCTCATGTCAAAGGCTGGCGAGTCATGGGCCTCGACACCCAGGTAGCGGATGCCCAGTCCCTCATAGGCCTCAGGTGTACCTCGCCATCTGCTGTGTGAGGCATTGAGGACGTGGGTGATGCCCAGGCGACGAAGTTCGCGGCGGTTGTTGGCCATGTCCCTGTGTTGAACAGAAATTAGAGGGAGAGTAGAGAAGCCAGGGTGTCAGGGCCATTTCTTGCCTAGGTACTATCATGGGCTCCAGGCCTCTACTTTACTTACTAATGCCCCAGAAGGGAGGAAGACGGGCAATGACTTAAAGTCTTGTCCTGTGAGCAATGGTTGAGAGAACTGAGGGTGACTGGAGAAGACTAAGGAGGAGGGGTGAAAATGGCCATAATAAAATATTGAAGGGGTGCTCTGAGGAAGTGGGATTTTCCTTGATTTGCAGGGCCCTAAAGGGTAGAAATAAGATCAAAGGATTAAGGCTATAGGGCCACAGATTTCACTTTCAGGCTACTAACAGGACATACTAACAGTGGAATCTAACTGAAGAAAGGTTGGAGTATCTCAGGAGCGAGCCATTTCCCATCACTGGGGTGTTCAAGCAGGAAAAGGAGACCACTGAGTATTGCAGAGAGGATATTAGATGTTGTATATCCATTAATATTCCATGGATATTGCAGAGAGGATCTGAGCATCAAGAGGGTTGTTAGATGTGCTCACATTTAAAATACCTACTGGGGGTGTAGCTCGGTGATACAACTCAAACTCAGCATGCACAAGGCTCTGGGTTCAATCCCCAGCACCAAAAAAGTAAAAAATAAGAAAAAAAATGTTTAATGTCCCTGCTAATCTTGACCTTACATGGGACATTAAACATGGTTCTGATACTTCTTCCCATACCCAACCTTCCAATTACTTTATACTGTCACTGATACCCAGAATCCTCTTCTGTTTTCCCTGTTATGCCATGGCTCACATTTTCCCAGTTTTATAATTTCACTTTCAAGTTTGCATCAAGACCATCCCCTTTAGCTGAGTGGCAGACACCTCTCAGGAAAAATGGTCATATGTCAGGGCAAGTGCTTTTCCAGTGCAAACTCCTTAAGTGGAAATTTGAAAGAACCTTTAAGTCCTGGCTCATGAGACTCATGTGATGTTTGGCCAGTTACAACTTCCCTGAGCATCAGTTTCCTCTTTATCACCTACCTCTCAAGGCTGTTGTGAAGATTAAGAGTGAAAATACATGTGAAAAAAAATCCTTGCATACCATAGAGCCCCTGAGGAAGAGAAGAATTTGCTCTTTCTTTGATATTCGTCTTTCCACAGCCTCCAACTTACAGACTCTGCAGACACTTTAGCTTTGATCTCGAGATGAACCTCTTGGGCTTACTACCTACTGTTCCTGGCTCCCAGTGACTATCTTTATCCAGGGTCATAGCACAACAGATGGAAGGTCAGAGAAGTCATCTACTGTGCTTGGTACGCAGCACTGGCACTCAATACTAAGTGTTTGCTAAATGAATAACGTTACTATTTGAACAAGAGTTTTTCAATCCTGAGTTGGGCATTTTGATAATCCTATCTAAACTCTCCCAAACCCTCCAGCCTTTATTTTCTGTGTTCCCCCCTCCCTTCAATCCTTAATCTGGAACCAACAACACAACTCAGTGTCTGTCTGCCACCCTCTTTTCTCCTTACACACACACACACACACACACACACACACACACATCCAGCCATGATCCCTGTTTACCCCATACATACTGGTCTCCAAGGTAGAGGCCTGGCCAGACCTCATCGGCATGGTTACAGGCTGTCTTGCCTGTGTAGAGGAGCCTTTCCAACTCAAAGACGTTGAGGAAGGGATGTTGAACAGTTGGCATCTCCTCCAGGCTCCCTCTAGTGCGAACAGGAGACCTTGAACTACTCCGGGAAAATCGGGCCATAAAAGTCATGGAGGCCCAGAGCCAGTTACCAGGGCACATCTTAGAGGCAGCAGGAACTGTGGCAGCTGCACGATGGCTGTGGTGATGATGGGGCTGGTCACCAGGTAGCTGTTGCTGAAAGAGGAAGGTGTGAGACACACTTGAGTGAGTCCAGAGCAGCTGTTTTCCTTCCTGCTAATTGGGCTGGGTCAGGCCCTGGGGAGAGGATCCTCAAGGAAGAGAAGGTAAGGCCAGCCCTGGTAGGGCCATCAGGATTGCCTTTTTCTTCAAGCCGCAGAAGCTCCTTTCACTGAGCTCTTTGGCTCTGCCACACAAGGAGGTGGGAGAGTCACATGTCCTTGTTTACGGGAAGAGGGAGCTGCCCAGCTGCTGGGTTTCTGCTCTACCACCCCACCCTCATTGCCAGTACACACACACACACACACACACTTGGCGTTTCAGTGCTTGTACCCACTGCTGGGGCTCTTGCCAGCCTGAATCTGGGCCTCATCTGCCTAAGGCTATAGGCAGAGAGTCTAGGGAGCTGAGATGCAGATGGGGGTGGCTTTGGACCCTTCCAGAGAAAATTATCAGAAAGACAAGGCAGCTGGGGCCATGGCATATGCCAGGCCTGTTTCCTTGGTTCCAGAGAGATGAAGTGCCTTAACCCATTCCTTCCCTGCACAGCCTCAAAGATATGCCTGTTAATAGGAAATATTTGTGGGGAGGGACTGGGTTAGTGAAGAACAGCAATAAAGAGGGAGAGTAAGTTTGGGAAAATACTTGCTCAGTGTAAGAGCTAACAGAAGGACTCAATCTATATGCATAACAGATAAACCACGCTCAAACCTCACCTTGAAGGTGAGAATTCTGAGTCAAAGCAGGCATTCTGAGTTAAATACACGAATAATGTTGTGTCTGTGTGTTTGGAGGGGGAGAGGTGGAGGCCTGAGGCCTGTAGAGGGAGAAGAAAAGGGAAAATGAGGATTCTGCAGGCCCTGGGACTCAGATACTCTTCAGGGTTGTTAGAATCAACTGATCCTACACAGTGTGCACGGGGGCCTCCAACCAGGAGGTTAGCAGATGTGTTTCAGAATACCTGTTGGCAGCTGGCATTTGTGAAACTAGAGTCATGCCTTGAGTTTTACAGCTGGGAAAGGTCAGCCTTTGAGGCTTGCCCTGGAACCTTTAGGCAGACAGGTACATGGGCCCCTATCCCTCCTCCTCCTGTCACACTTATGTTCCCCAGTATTTGGAATGATAGATTGACTTGCAGTCCTCCTCCCATTTCCTTTCCTGACTTCTGCCCAAGGGACTAAAACCTACTGTCCATCAGTGAGAGGCCATCTTTATCCATGGCCACACTGTGTCTCATCCCACAGTGGCAGCCAGGGCCCATCTCTCCCTTTCTCCAGGGCCAGTAGAGGCCAAGTACTCACAGGACATCAGAAACAGGGGTTTCAGGATCCCAGCTCAGGAGGAATAAATGGCTATTAAGGTATTTAGATACAGACATTTTTTTTTTTTTTCCCAACGGCTGGGTCAGAAACAGCATAGAAATAAAACAGTACTGCCTCAACACCACCACAGCTATCATGATCATCACCACCACCATCATCATTACCACCATCACCACCCATCTTTTCTCTTCAGGCCTAAAGACCCTATAACTGTTTAGAAATGCCCAAACAACCTTTTTTCTCCTAATAGATTCTGCTTCTGCTGCCTATGTCATGGTGACAGGTAAGAGGAGGCAGGGAAGGCGACCAGATGTAGGAAACAGCTCTCTCTGGGACTCTCCTCTTGGGAAGGAGGGTGGTGGAGAAACCCCATTCTGTCCCGGGATACACCCCTGGGCATTCTCCAATCCCATCAGCCGGTTCTGAGAGGCCCCGGGGCAGTTTCCCCCACCCCTTCCTCTGTCTGCTGTCTCGGTGGTAACAGGTTCATGGTTGTCGCCTCAGCCCTTTGCCAACCCAGACATCCTGGCGCTGGGGGGGAGGGAGGGAGCCCAGGACAGCACAGCTCGCTCTGATGCGGGGGGGG
>NW_026000223.1:3368018-3407430 GCF_001458135.2 Marmota marmota marmota
AAAAAAAAAAAAAAAAAAAAAAAAAAAAAGAACAGTGGTCCGTATTAGCATTATTCAGATTTGACCATAGGCCATGTACTTCACATATTGTAACTCACATAATTCGCATCACCAATCTATGAGATGGGTATTAGTGTCTTTATTTTAAAGCGAAGGAGATGGAGGCACAGACAGGCTAAGTAATTTGCCCAGATCATACAGCTGATTTTTGGAAGAGCTTATCTTCAAACAGTGGCACTTTGAAGTTCATGCCCCTATCTGCTCTACACCAGTGCATCACAAGATAGAGAATGCACCCTAGGTTTCCTTCAGAAAGACTCTGCTCAGTTCATAGTGAACTCTGCTTTCCTCAGATTCCTGAGGAAATCTGAAGAAAATCTCTCTTTTCTTTTGTAGTCCTTTTTAGTGAAAATTCACTTCCTGTGCGATTCAGATTCGGTTGTCAGCACCTTGTAAGCACCAAGATAGGCAGCAGCTGGAGGGCTAGAATTGCATGTTTTCTTCAGGGCCCACCTCAATTGCATGATGGGAGACAATAAATGTTACAGATAATGCTGTTGAGAACTAGTCAGAAAATTGTCTCCTGGAAGAAAGGCAGGAAGTACATTAGCTCAGACTGGGACTGAAGATGGTCTCCACTATAGATGAAATCAGGAATTGAATCTACATGTCCAGCAGTAGATCAGGCTTTGATTTCCAGGCAGAGAAAGTACTGGCCAAAGCAACACAATCCCCTGGTCAGTTCTGTGAGAAAGGGGAGGTACCTTCACAGATTACCACCTATGATTAATTTATCTCTTAAAATTTTCTTCTCCAGAGAAAGCAAACTTTCACTTTTCCATGTGCCTTCTTAGTATGGCATTTGACAAGAAGAAATGAAATCCTCAGTATTTGCAACAGAGTCTTGACCTGGGAAAATTAAATTTGAGATTTTAATTCATAAAGAACCAGGAAAAGCTTTCAATGATTGGCACAAGATAAATTGTGAAAGAGCACTTAATTATAAGACCTCATTTTAAGCAAAATGGTCTTCAGGATTGGTAGGTTGAGAGAATGTTCTAGGTAAAATTGATCCTGATTTCTAACAAGATTTCTGTTTCAACCCTGCATTGCACTTTTCTCAAAAAGGTAGAATATGTGATTTAAAATGTATCACAACAATATGGGCACCTATTTATAGTTTACCATAGAAACTGTCCATGCACCAACATCCCTATGAAGACCATTTCCATGGTCCAACCTGTAGCTCAAGTGGTTGCATATTTTTTCTTGGTAAGTAAGAAGTTTATGCTGTTTCCAGGTGACTCCAAACTAAACAAATGATGAAGGGGAGAATAGAAAATGGTGGTGGAGAAATTAGCAGATAATGGAGAATGAAGGACAGAAAGGGGAGGAAGGAATGAAAAATAGCATGTTTAGATAGTGTCAGTTGATTCCTTAGGCTTCACATATATCAGTTCATTTAATCCCACTCACATTTTAGGTGGGTATTATGTTCAGCGAGTACTTGAGGAAACTGACTTTTGTCCATATTAGTTAACTTACCCACAGTGAGTCTATGGCAGAACACAGGTTCAAACCCAGGGTTATCTTATTCAAGACATTCATAATTCAAGACTAGGATGAAGAATCAATTATCTATAATGCTCTTCTAGATCCATTCATATTCATTCAATTCCTTCTTTGTGTTCATAGAGAGGTTCTATGAAAGGACCTATGAGCTTTACTTTATTATATACTTTCTTAAGTTCTGTTCTCCATAGTTGAAATCATGAATGGATATACTACACAGGGATGAATATAACAGAGATGGGAAATCGAGGCTACTGAAAGATGGAGATAAGGCGCTGGGACATACTGGTGGAAGAATACTTGTTGGCATATGTAAAGCCCTGGGTTTGATCCCCAGAACTGAAAAATCATTGAATGAATAAAATGAATGAATAAATCAAGAGAGGATAGATTTCAAATTGTCTTGAAAGAAATGATCCCTCCCTATAAATAAATATATATAGAGAGAGGAGAAATTTAATAAGAGTATTTTTTAAAAAGACCAACAAATAAATATTAAATATTACTACCATTTGACCATGGGTTAGTCTTTACATACATAAACTAATTCAATCCCATTAATAGATGTTATTAATTCCATTTCACCATTGAGAAAACTAGTTTTAGAGTGTCAGTAAAGCTACTCTGCAGAGACCAAAGAGGTAATAGATGGGATCTAAGCATGAATTTAAATTCAGGACTCTTTTAAGCAAAACTCTGTGCCTCAAACCATTGTGTTTCTTTCTTGTACCAGAGATTGAACCCAGGGACGCTTAACCACTGAACCATATACCCAGCCCTTTTGATTTATTTTTTTAAAAATTTGAGATAGGGTCTCTCTAAATTGCTTAGGGCCTCGCTTTGAATCTGCAATCCTCCTGCCTCAACTTCCCAGATCCCTGGGATTAAAGGAGTGAGCCACTACACTTGGCGGTTGTATTCTTTTCTTTTCTTTTTGTATTATTCTTAAAGAAGAAAAAAAGACTAGCAATAACTAAAATGTATCAAGTCCTACTGTGTGCCAGGCATTTAACAGAATGTTAATTTCTTACTAGAATCCGGAGGACTTTCATGCAAGAATCCTTCTCAAGCTTCCGGTCTTTGTCTCTTAGGGGCGCGGTTTCCTAGTGGCAGGATCTGCAGGTGTGTGCGGGAAGCTGGGAGAAGCTGCTTCTCATCCCCAAGAGATGGCTCCTTTTATTCCAAAACTCTTTCTTCTGTACCCAGGAATTGCGCTTCTGTCCAACCGCGCCCAAAGTACCGCCATGCCTTTTTTTTTTCTGGGTTGGTCCACCTTGAAATCAGCTGCGAGTTTACACAGCGTTTTCACCTAAAGGTGACAGGACCGAAAACTGCGACTTTATTTAGTATTGGATGTGTGTGTGTGTGTGTGTGGGTGCTCAGAAAGACTCGCTTTTCTTTGAAGTTACCCCCTCTTTGGTGGTTCCTTATTTTTCTTCTGGGTCCCACTCCTCAGGCTTCTTCCTGGCCACTATTTAATACTTCTCTCCTCCAAGTCCCTGCTAGTGATTAATCTGTCCTTTCAGGCGTCTGCCAGGTGTTGGTGGGGGATTTCCCCTGCTGTCTCTGGCTGCGTCTGAATTGGGGAGGAAGGCATGTTGCTCCTTTGAGTAGAGCGAGAATCTGGTTTTGCTTCAACTTCAATTCAGTCCTTCTCTGCTTCTCGGGCCAATGAGTTCCATGGCAATTTTCCCAAGTAATCTATCCAGATGAAAACATGCCACCATTATGAATGTTAATTTTCTAAGGACCACACATTCTTGCAAGAGCTGATATATATCTATATCTATATCTATATCTATATATCTATATATATATATTTTTTTGGTAAGAGAGACTACTGCTTCTCTTTGCTGAAATAGTAGGATTATTATTATTTGCAAATAAAACGGGATACACAAAGAAAATGCAGTAAATGTGGGCATGGGGAAAAAAAAGAAGAAGAAGAAAAAACCAGAAAAACCCCCAAATCCAAACATCAGCAGCTTGAAAAAACATGCAACATACATTTTGAAAAAGACTGAAAGGAAGTATGCCAAATGTTAAAAGAGGTAATCAGAGTGGTATTAAAATTTTTATCTTGTTCCTTAAACCACAATGGTAAAATTTGGTCTATTTTTACCAAATTTTCTATAATCAGTATGAATTTATTTTAAACATCAGTTTTATGAAATTGGTTGAGACTTACATATGGTCAATTTTAGTAAATGTCCCACACATGCTTGAAAAGAACATGTATATAAAGAAAACGATCTGTTTTGCGATTTCTGTCTTTATCTCCCTTCTAAATAAGGTTTTAAAATATTACAAATCCTTAATTTTTTGGTATTGTTTTATCAAATTTTGAGGGAGGAATTTAAAAATCTCCTACATTTGTGGGCTTATTAATTATTCTTTCTAATTCTGTCCATTGCTGTTTGGGATAGTACAAAGTTATGTTATTAGATGCACCACTGTTTTCGCTGATATAAAGAGGCTGATTCATAGTGGTGTAGGGAGGGGGAGCATGGGAGGAATAGATGAAATCTAGATTGGACAGAGTGGTGGAAGTAAAGGGAGGTGGCAGGAGATTAGCAAGAATGGTGGAATGTGATGGACATCAATATCCAAAATACATGTATGAAGATACAAATTGGTGTCAACATACTTATATACAACCAGAGATATGAAAAGTTGTGCTGTATATGTGTAATAAGAATTGTAATGCATTCTGCTGTCATTTATTTTGAAAAAATCAATTAAAAATCAATGAAAAAATTAAATAAGATTAAAAAATAGATGCACCAAGTTCTCTGATGCTATTTCTTTTTTTATTAAAAAAATTTTTTGCTTAGCAGGACACGTGGTGCAGTTACTGGGGTCTCAGCTACTGGAGGTGGTGGGGTGAGTGGTGAAATGGAGGACTGCAAATTCAAACCAGCCTGGGCAATTTAGTGAGAACCTGTCCTAAAATTAAAAAAAAAAAAAAAGGGGGTTGAGATGTAACTCAGTGGTAGAGTGCCCTTGGGTTTAATTCCCAGTACCACATAAAAAGAAAAAGAAAAAAGAAATTAGTTAAAAAGAAGCCTAAGAATTAATATGTTTTGCTTTAAGTTTTACCTTGTCTGACTTAACACTGTATTGTTGTTTGTATTTTTCTTGCATTAAAAACTATCTTTGTCTGATATATATATATATATATATATATATATATATATATATATATATATGATATATATTATTTTATTTTAAATGTAACTCCTATAGGTCATACATAATTAGATTTAAATATCTATCTGTATTTTATTTTTTTCTTCTTCATTTTTTCCTTTTAAAAAATACAAACTGAAATTTATTTAGTGAATTTTTAATATGAACTGTTATTATTAGTATATTTTAAATAGTTCCTACCATCTTATTTTGTATTTTATATTTAGCATATTTATTTATTTATTTTTAAATGTGATCTTGGGGACTGAATCCAAGGTTTGGTACATGCTAGGCAAATGCTCGCCACAGAGCTGTATCTACAGCCCAAATTTTCCTTTCCTCTCTTTAGTTGGATTTATCTGGTTTTCTTTATTCTCTGCATAACGTTCTGTTGATTTGAAAGTTAAAGGCTAAATTTAGTCAATATTCTCACCCTCGCTGATCAAGACAAAGACTTTATTTTTATTTATTTCAATACCACCAAAAAGATGTTTATTTCATACCTAAACACAGTATTAGACTCCAAGGATTTTTATGTGAACTTCACTCAGTGATACCTTTTGTCTCATCTTCTTCTTTGTTATTATCTAGTACTTTGAATTCAGATTAAAAAAAAAAAAAAGTCCTTGCTGGTCCTGGAGGTGCATGTTTATAACCCCAGCCACTCAGGAGGCTGAGGGAGGAGCATCACAAGATGTAAATTAGAGAGACCCTGTCTCTAAATAAAAAACAAAGGGAAGGACTGGGGTTGTGGCTCAGTGGTAGAGCCCTTGGTGCTGGGTTTGATCCTCATCACCACATAAAAAATAAAATAAAGATATTGTGTCCAAACTACAACTAAAACAAACAAACAAACTAACAAACTATATATATATATAAATGACCAGGGGTGTGGCTCAATGGTAAAACACCCCTGAATTCAATCCCAGTATATAAATATATATATTATATATATGAAGTCTTAATATTCATCAGTCACATAATGCACATAGTTTATAAAGAATCAATGAATTCCTTAATACTTAGTAAAAATTAGACCCTTCTGTTCTTCCCATCAGCCCACTTCCCACAACCTAGAAGCAAACATTTTGAATAATTTCAGGTGATTTTCTCCTTCTCTTTCTCTTCATTGGTCTTTTCTGGGGATCAAACCAGGGCACCTTGAAAGTTAGGTAAACCCTCTACTGCTAAGCTACACCTCCAGTCCTCAGGTGTTTCTTTCAGTATTCAATTTTATATCTCTCTATAATAGGTTCATATTTCTATTTCTTGATTTTCAATTTTCAGCATTATCTATTAATTTCTCATTATGAATTCGAGAATTTATTTTTATTTTATCTTCTTCTCTTCTTTTCCAAGATATATGAGAACCTCCCCTCTCTATTTTTTATGCAACCCTATCATTGTTTTATTAAATAAATATTCAGTGTTTAGGATATTAAAACTATACATTATTATTCAAGCTTGAACCACGTCACATGCCATGATTACTTTTCTTGCTTATCTTTCTGTTTTCCCTTCAGTTAATAATCATTTTTTTTAGTTGCTTAATTTTCAATGGATGCCTCACTAATTCAGCCCCCATATTCTTTTCCAATTTCCTAAATCTCCTGTTGGTGAACATAGTTATTTTCTCAATATTATCTTTTTCATTAAGTCTTTTCTGGAGTCTTCTGACTTATTCACATCAGAACAGGTTTTTCCTGCTGCATTAAAGAGCTGTTTTCCTGGGGTCTGCTTTGACTCTCATGATTCTTTTTGCCTCTGGATGTGCTGTCTCCTGGGCAGCCTCTGTATCGATGAATGTTATTGAAACTGTTGTTTTCGTTTTTTGGTACCAGGGATTGAACCTGAGGCACTTAACCACTGAGACCCATCCCCAGTCCTTTTTTATTTTTGAGACAGGGTCTTGCTAAGTTGCTTAGGGCCTCGCCAAGTTGCTGAGGCTGGCTTTGAACTTGCAATCCTCCTGCCTTAGCCTTCTGAGGCACAGAGATTACAGGTATGCATCACCAAGCCTGGCTAGCCTGTTTTTAGAATGGTACCATCATGCTCAAATGTGCCTGATATCCCCCCACCCCCCATTAAGAGACCTTCTGTTCTACTTCTTCACTGAATGAACCTCCAGTTTACCCTGGTGTAGCAAAGGAGTTATTGCCTTACTGTGCAGTGATGGGAGATCTGAGGATTAATTTGAACAGATTTCCTGTCAAGTCTGTGTTTTTAGTTCATTTCCACACTTTCTTCCAGGGGTAGGAGGTACCTAGTGTTGTCAGTTCCTTGGCCTTTTGGATGTTCTGTGGTGTAAATCAGACTGTCAAGTATTTCTCAATTAATTTGCCTTCTGTTTTTTAACATCCAACATTTTGTTGCTATTAAAATATTTTCTGTTCTCTTCATTCTGGTGGGTCTTATGTTCTTCTATTTTTCATTTTTTGAAAAAAAAATCTACTGTTGTTTTTGTAAGGTTTCAGGAGGAAGCAGAATTAAATGCTTGCTTTTAATATGCTATCTTTAGGAGTGCCAGCTGGTTTTTTGAAAACACACAAAAATTATTGCTATTCTAATTTTTTTTACTCTCAATATTTATTTAGACTTACCAGCATTTTAAAACAATTCTTTTGCATACTGTTGCTTCTTTATTCTGTTCATTCCTTCTAGGTTCATTTTTTTCTTATTTAGTAGTTCTTTTTTTTTTTTTTTTCAGGGACCATTGGTAGGAAATTTCTGAGCACTTGCAAGTCTAAAAATTTCTAATTCTCCTTGACTTGTAAATGCTACTTTGCCTGAGTTTAGAAATTTAGGCTCCCAATTATGTTTCTTCAGAACATGGAAGCTATTACCTCATTGTTTTCCAGCATTTATTTTTGCTGATAAGTTTTTTTTTGAGTTCTCATTATTCCTTTATTGTAATTATTGTAACTGGCCTTCTCTCTTAGTTAGCTTTAGAACTTTCTCTTTGTCCTTATAGAATGCTTGCTTCCCAAATATTAGCAAATAATCTGTTGATGACCCAGAGCTGAACTTATTGCTTATCACAGTAAGGATAATGCTAACTTATCAGATAGCCTTTTTTGAGGAAGAACTGAGGTCAGATTTATAGAGATTTTGAAGTATGGTGTAAGACAGTCTTGACTTGATTAGAATCAGGTAATTATGATGTAATAGTTTAGGATGTGTTGAAATGGCAAAGTAAGGACTTTAAGATGAGGAGTCCAAAGAATCATGGGATCCAAACTGGATCGATGTTCTCCAGAGTTGCTGGGTCTTTTGATAAATTTCTACGATAAACAATGAAGCTATTTGCAGCTTTTACTTTCTTGGACAAGAGTCTCTCAGGGTAGTGAAATTATACTAATGAAAGCCATGCAGTAGTGAAGCCAAGTTAATGCAGGCAGCATAAGTTGTGTGGGGGTAGATAGCTTTGGTTCTTGTTGTTCTCCCTCTGATCATTTTTCTTCTTGAGCTAGAGGGTGGACCATTAGTATCTAGGGTGTGATTCATCCAGATCTTCACTTCTATTTGAGCTATCACATTCATATATCAAATTCCTGGGAATGACTGGTCATTCTCCAAGGATCTGACCGTATTTGTGTCAACCTCTATAAGCATCAGATTTTCTTGTTCTTTTTGTTGGATGATTATATGTTGCATTATTTGATGAGATAAGTGTTGTACCTTAACATTTAAGACTCTAGAGACCACCCCTGAACGCTGCAACACAGACATATATACCATGATAAAGATCGTGTTCAGAGGTTAGAATCCACTTTTCAGCCAAGAATGAAGTATGACCAAATTAAATCAAGGCTGTAGACAACATCTCTAATCCAAAGGTTTTGCAAAATCACATTTAGTGTTATTAGCCAAGTTATCTGATTTTTTGATTTCTTTGTTTTGCTTCTATTACTGAAGAGATCTGAGAAGCAAAGAAATCAGAAAATTAAGTAATCTAGAGACTATTCCAGAAGTCTGCAGTGATATAAATACAATATTCTTTCCCTGAAAGAGTACTTATTCCCCAGGTGAGAACAATATTAAATCCAAGGCATCTCTGTCCTGCACTGGTGCCTGTCTAATTTCATGAATATCACAGGTAAAGAGCCTCATAGCCTTGGTGATGTTGTCTAACTTGCTTATTACCCTCTGGGATTCACCTTACTTCTCAGGCCTTTTTCTAAAGCATGAACTAAAGAGATTAGGAGAGGAAATAAATTTGGAATTCTCCTTGAGGGAGTAGGGATTAGGTGTTAAATTTGAGGCCTAGAAAAATCTTGTGGTTGAATGAAGTCATTGTTGTGTTTTGGATATAGGGTGTCCCTAAAAGCTCATTATAAGACAAGCAAAAAGCCAGGCGTGGTGGCGCAGGCCTGTAATCACAGTGGCTCAGGAGGCTGAGACAGGAGAATCGTGAGTTCAAAGCCAGCCTTAGTAATGGTGAGATGTTAAGCAACTCAGTGAGACCCTGTCTCTAAATAGGTTTGGGTATGACTCAGTGGTGGAGTGCCCCTGAGTTCATTCCCTGGTACTGTCCCCCCACCCCTCCACCCGCCTATCCCCGCAAAAAGACAAAATGTTCAGAGGTGAAATGATGCGTTTGTGAAAACTATAACCTACTTTGTGGATTAATCCACCGATATGGATTAACTGGATGGTAACTGTTGGCAGGTAGGGTGTGACTGGAGGAGGTAGGTCACTGGGGGCATGCCTTTGGAGTTTATATTTTGTCTCTGGTGAACGGAGTGCTCTCTGCTTCCTGTTGCCGCGACCTGGCTGCTTTTCTTCTCTGTAATACCCTTCAGCCATGATGTTCTGCTGCACCTTGGACCTAGAGCTATGGAGTTAGCCATCTATAGAGTGAGACCTGTGCAACCGTGAGCCCCAAATAAACGTTTCCTCCCCTATTTTGTTCTTGTCAGGTCTTTTTGGTCACAGCAATGAATAAATTGACTAAAACAGTCATTTAATTATCTGTTTTTCCTAGAGGAGAAACTAAGAGGCCCAAATGGGCCCTGCATGAACCTTAGTGACCCTCCTGAAGGTGGGCAGTGATTTATCAAGGTAACATGTTCTGTCTAGTTTAAGGGGAATAGTCACTAGGCCTTTGTGTCACAAATTCAATATAGTTATTGGATATATATCACCATATATAGTTGGTTGGAACATTTGATGCCACTCATCCAGAATAGTGTGGCACCAGGGAATGAAATCTATAGTTTCAAGATCATTAGATAGCTAGTTGTGTAACAAACGATTTCTCAAACTTGGCACTATTGATATTCTAGGCCAGATAATTCCTTATTGTAGGTGTTTTGTAAAACACAGAATTTGACTGGCTTTTATCCCTATTTCTGAGTATGAGACTTTAAATCCTTGGACTTTCAGAGTGATAGGTGTGTGTTGTGCTAATGAGTGTGTGTTAGCTGGCATTCCATCATTATAACAAACACCTGAGATGAATCAACTTATAAAGAGAAAAGATTTTATTTTGCAAAGATGTGTGAAACTGAGAGAGTTTCCCATTATAGTCATGTGCTACATAACGACATTTTCAGTTGACTGCATATATGATAGCAATCTCATAAGATTATATTGCCTAGTTACATCATGCACATTTTAGTTTGTGTAAATGCATTTGGTATTACACAATTACAGAATCACCTAATGATGCACTTCTCAGAATGTTTCTGCTTCCTTAAATGATACAGGACTATATGCACCATCCACCTCATCCTCTTCCAAGTTCTATTTCAGTAGAAGTTTGGTTATAACAGATGGCTCCAAAAATATCTCTAAGTTTTGTTTTGTTCCCTAAGAACTTTCTTCTCAAGGTATGATGTGACAGAGGACTTTAGAATTTGAAATGTCTAACCTATTGTAGGGTTTGCCATCTGAAAAAACACCTCAGGGTTGAGTTTAGTTACCCAGGAACTAAGCTGATGTATTATAAGGACCTGGTTCCAAGTGGAGCTGACTGGGTCCTAAAGAAATAGGTGTACAAACTCAATAGCCAGTTTAGTTTTATATTTCAGTAAATTTTTAAATAAATTGTTGTCAGACATGGGATTCATATTAAAGAATGATAAAGTATGCAAAAAAGCAATATTAAGAATAAAAGTCTAATGCAAAACATAGCTAAAACTTGCCTTATATCAGGAATAGAGAAAAGAAAATACCTAGGAAAACCATGAACAAAATAATGCAGATTAATGAGTGGCAATATGTGGTCTTGTTGCATGGCCTTGGGTAGGAGTTGTCTATATTCACTATAGTCATCTTCTTCGTCCAAAGTTCTTGGGTGAATGCTATCTCTTTCCAAAGACTATTTATGCAGGTTCCTAGGAATGCTCGGGTTATGGTTTCTGATAGCAGCAGTCTTCAAGTGATTCAAGCTTAGTTTATGTCTCTTTAACTATGAGACATTATATTAGTTCCTTATTGCTGCTGTAACAATATCTCACAAACTTATGGCTTAATATAACACAAATTCATTTTCTCACATTTTGGAATGTCACAAGTCTAAAACCAGATCATGACTTCATTTCTTCAGAAGATTTTACAAGAATTTCCTTGCTTCTCTTTTGTAGCTTCCAGAGGCTACCTGCATTCCTTGGCTTATGATACATTCCTTCATTTTAAAACCAGCAGTATAATATTTTCATATCTCTCCTTCTTGTGCTTCTGCCATCACATTGCTTTTTCTTTGCAATCCTCCTATCTCCCTCTTGTGAATACATTGGGTCCATTTGGAAAACCCAGGATAATCTCTCCATCCCAAGTTCCTAAGCTTAATCATAGCTTCAAAGTCCATTTTATAAAGTAGCATGTCCTGGAATGGATGTAGACATATTGGTTGGGAGTGGGGCAGTGCACAGAGATGCAGCCAAGGATAAACTGTGCTGTTAACAGTGCCTGATAAGTGTCCTTTTCATCATGATTCAAGAGGTGTCTTTCTGTGATGTCTGTTCCAAGAAACGGAGACTCCAGATTTTAAATCATGCAAGGGTTGTGTAGGAGGATGTTGAAGAAAAACTACTCCTACTTGTTGATGTATTGCATGAGTCCCTTGAAATATTTGACCATGTGTACTTGCAACAGGATGAAATATAGACCTGGAGGTGATATTTCTAGCCTCATGTGGGCCAGCCTCTTCTAAACTCACAGGTAGAGTTGCTAAGCATCAGAAGTTATTGAGTTCATTGTTATTAATATCAGTGGGAATACCTTAGGCTATGGAAGTTTAAGGCCAGGTGTATGGTGTTTGGTTCCCTAATTAGGATTAGATGGGCAATAGGATAGCTTAGGATTTGTAGAAACAGAAAAGTAAAGATTTTGAGATAAGAAATTCAGAGCCTTGGCATATAAACTACACACTGTTCTTTTGAGGGGAGTACATTGGACTGAATGGGGAGCAGCAGCAGTTGCAGGTGTTCTGTGATGTCAAGTGATGCAGATTATCTCTAGAACCTTTTGTCTGGTGTGACCCAGATGAAGTAGCTGATGACCAAATTCTTTGGTCCCTTGGAACAGCAGCAACTACAGGACCATGTGGCTCTAGATAAGGTCTTGGATGGTGATGAAGATGAGACAAAAGATGAAAATAGCATTGATACCAGAACTAACTCAGATGGAAGACCACCTGCAAAATGCCCCAAACCACTTTCTGAGCTATAACTTTTGTGAAATTTAATATTACCACCATATTCTAGTTATTATACACTGTAATTTAGGAAGAACTATACTTCATTTTGGGAAAACATTTACTTTTTTCCCCTGGGACAAGTTTGTCAGAGAGAAAACTTGCTTCTCTTTCTAGCAGAAAGATACAATAAATGTTTAGGAGTTTTTCTTTGAGTGAGAAATTTCAGGTCATAGAAATGAAATAGAATACTTCAGAATGTATAATATCTTCCAAGTTGGCACCTAAATTTTTATCATTGTTTTCCATTTTAAAAATAACCATCAAATTAAATTGTGTGATATCTACAATCTTAGATTCTGTTGTACAAAGAAAATGTCGTGAATCATAGGCAATACTATTTCAAAGAACTGGTATAAATAAGTGGCAAAAATTGGCTATTAAATGTTAGAATGTCAATTTTTTGTGAGTAGGAGGGAAATAAGGGAATATAAATATTGAAGAGAAAGGAAAGACATTGAGAGAGAGAGAGGGAGAGAGAGAGAGAGAGAGAGAGAGAGAGACACACACACACACACCAAGGAAATGCTGAATCCACATCTATACCTTTTATATAGACAGAGATGATCCCACTCAGTGTGAATTTATCTTCTGATTTGTCTGGCAGCTTGGGAGATGTTTTTGTGCTGTAACATAGAATATATACAAATACAAATATTGAGACCTAAGTAAACCAGCTTTGTGGACTTTAACTTAAGATATTTACTTTCCACCCATAGCCATGCTTTTATTTTACCTAACAAAGAACTTTTGAAACTTTAAAAAATGTATATTCCTAAAAAAGGTGTTCTTTTGATAACTTCCTACGATGAATGATGAAATTATTTACAACTTTAACCTTCTTGGTCAAGGGTCTCCTGGAATAGTAAAGTAATGCTAATGAAGACAATAAAAATTAAATTCATACAATGTAGACAGTAAGCTGCATAGGAGTAGATGGTTTAGGTTTTCAGTGACACAGCTTTGTGAAAATATGTCTATCTCATCCTTGATGTTCTGTAGTTTTAGAATACTTTAAAGATATTTGGGTGTAATCTGATACAGGCCTGTGCAAGTGTCCACAAAACTGCTTCCCCTAGAGCAAATGAAGAAGGTGGGGGGAAGCCCCATAAGAAAGCCACAGTCTTTTTATAACCCAACATCAGAAGAGACATTCCATTACTTCTGTTATTTTCTATTTATTTAGAAGCTAGTCACTAAGTCCATTCTACACTAAAATTTTGGTATATTAAGATCTACCTCATTATGGGAGGACTATGAAAGAATTTGTGGACCTATTTTCAAATACACCGCATTATAGGAAGTCTAGCTTCTGTCTTCATATTTCCTAACCCTTTTTTTAATGGATTAAAAAATGTGGCATTTATACACAATGGAGTATTACTCTGCATTAAAAAATGACAAAATCATAGAATTTGCAGGGAAATGGATGGCATTAGAGCAGATTATGCTAAGTGAAGCTAGCCAATCCCTAAAAAACAAATGCCAAATGTCTTCTTTGATATAAGGAGAGTAACTAAGAACAGAGTAGGGACGAAGAGCATGAGAAGAAGATTAACATTAAACAGGGATGAGAGGTGGGAGGGAAAGGGAGAGAAAAGGGAAATTGCATGGAAATGGAAGGAGACCCTCAGGGTTATACAAAATTACATACAAGAGGAAGTGAGGGGAAAGGGAAAAATAATACAAGGGGGAGAAATGAATGTCAGTAGAGGGGGTAGAGAGAGAAGAGGGGAGGGGAGGGGAGGGGGGATAATAGAGGATAGGAAAGGCAGCAGAATACAACAGACACTAGTATGGCAATATGTAAATCAATGGAAGTGTAACTGATGTGATTCTGCAATCTGTATACGGGGTAAAAATGGGAGTTCATAACCCACTTGAATCAAAGTGTGAAATATGATATATCAAGAACTATGTAATGTTTTGAACAACCAACAATAAAAATTAAAAAAAAATAAATGGTAGTTTACTTAATTTTTCTTATTTTTAAAAATTATTTTTCCTCATAAATTTTGTAATATATTCTGGATATCACACATTTGAAGTGTAAGAAATATTCTTCATTCTATAGTGATATTATGTATAGTGATATTATAGTATATTCAACTAATATGTCATTGATGGATATGTGGTTTGTGTTTAGTTTTTTACCATTACAATTAGTGCCACAATGAATATTCTTCCTGATGCTATTAAAATTTCTGGGCAGTGGGTGTTGGTCCGTTGGGTCATGGGATGTATTAGACAATTTTGTGTCACTATAACAGATACTTGAGATAATCAGTTTATAAAGAGAAAAGGTGTATTTTGACTCACAGGGTTTGGACTTTTCAGTTTATGATCCGGTGGCCTTATTTCTTTGGGTTGGGAGCAAGGTAGTACATCATGATAGGAAAACACAGAGGAGTAAAAACCACTTAACTCTTTACCAAGAGGCAAGGGAGAAAGAGGAAGGAATCAAGGTCCTGCAGTCCCCTATGGGCACACCCGCAGTGATGCAAAGACTTCTCACAATGCCCTGTCTTTTAAATGTTTCACCCCCTACCAATAGTGCTACTCTGGGGACCAAGATTTAACATATGGGCCTTTGGGGGGACATTTAGGTCCAAACAATGGCAGTGACTAACTATATGATGGACCCAAAAATCCTTCAAATGGCTAAATTTTTTTTCTTTTTTCTTTTTTTTTGCTTGTGATACTGAGAAAGTTTATCCCAGGAGCTCACTGGGATACTTCTAGCTAGAGTTGGTGAAAAGTTGTTAAAAGGCGTATGGCTACTCCTTGAAACATTCTTGAAACTTTTCTGTTAGCTTGAAATAATTTAAACCTAAATAGTTAAAAAAAATTAAAGGATCTGGTGACTAAAATGAATGAAATAGATACAATGAGTATATGTTTATCTGGGTACCACACATGTATCTATTATTAATATAATGTACTTATATGCCTTTATCAGAGCATATTCACTTTTTTGGGGATACAATTTCAACACGATTGGTTTATCCTTCTAAATCTATAGAGGAAGCAAATTAAAGGAAGCAAATAAAAAAATCTGCAGAGGTGATATTTAGCAACTTAATAGCAATGGAAGGTTCAGGAAAAGGGAAAAAGTCTAAAACAACAACAATAAGGAATGTAGAGAAAAGCGGGGCATGGTGGTACAAATGTCTGTTACCCAGCAATTCAGGAGACTGAGGCAGGAGGAATACAAGTTCAAGACCAGCCCCAGCAACTTATCAAGGCCCTGTCTCAAAAAAGATAAAAAGGGCTGGTTAAGTGCCCCTGAGTTCAATCCCCAGTACCAAACAAACAAACAAAAAAAACCCAGAAATAATCCTAAACACTTCAGTAAAAGGAAGATTAAATGAAGAAATGGTGATTGATGATTGACCCTAGGTTCACTGCCTATGACAGTAACCTAGTCCCATTAAGTCTTACATAGCTTCTCCCTTGTAAAATAGAATTAATATTTTACCAGGCTCTGTTGACCTCACAGGGATGTTGTAAGACTCACAGGTCTCTCTCTCTCTCTCTCTCTCTCTCTCTCTCTCTTTCACACACACACACACACACTCACACAAAGTGCTGTGCAAACTGAAAGGGTATTTTGGCACTGAGTGGTGGGGCTCAGGAAGTCTTTCTCAGACTCCTCCAAAATCATTCCTCAAAGGCAATAGATATTCTTACTAAGAGCATGGGCTTTGCAGTCAGATACCTGGGTGTGTATCCTGTTTCATTGCCTAAGTATTTCTAAATCTCAATTTGCTCATTTATACAGTTATTTAATTTCTTGTGATGAATAAATGAGAAAATATATGTAAATCCCACAGCACTTTGTTCATAGTAAACACTCAGCAAATGGCTATTATTATTACTGAATATACTAACCCCTTGCTCATGAAATCTTCATTCCTTCATTCATTTCTTTTTTTTTTTAATGTGTGAATCTGTGTGCATGCCTGAGGTACAATAATATAATGTCTTATTTACTTATTTATTTATTTATTTTAGGTGTTTTGGAATGGAACCCGGGTCCTCATGCATGCTAAGCATATACTCTACCACTAAGCTACATCCCAGCCCTGTAGATAATGTCTTGAGTCTTCTCTCATTTAACTTTGCACCAAAGAACCCAGAAAAATGATTAGGGATAATTTGAGGAGATCATCTCTGGGTGACTACATTTTCTAAATAAAAAATCAGAATACATGGCCTGAGAAAAGAAAAAGTATACAAAAGGGGTTAATAGGACAGGATACTTGAAATTAAGTTGCCTCTAAAAATATGACCCTTGTTGCAGAAGTACCTGAATAGGGAGAAAAAAAGCAGAAAAAAGAAGGGTCTAGGGTTGGGAAAAGAAAAAGAGACCTAGGAGGAATTCACTTCTCCAGCCACTGGAGGCTGCTCTGGTTTTTCTTATAAGTGGCTCTGTGCAGCGAATATGCTTTACTAGTCAAGGAATCTCACTCTTAACACTGAAGAACTGCAGGACAAGGGAGATTGGGCATCAAAAGAGGAAAGTGCACAGACAGGGTTATTCATCCTGGCAGGAGAGGGGCGAATCATGAAGAAGGGAATCTCTTTTGAGGATAAAACTACTATTTATGAAAGTCTGGTGGGGCACTAGGTGGGCTCAGCCACAGGCCATCTGAACTTTTTAGAACTCAGATTTTCTTCTAATTAGAAAGCATAACAGGAAGGTAAGTGCCTCTAGGGAAGAGGTGTCAAGTCACACTGAGGTGCAAATGACTAACATCAGGCCCTTTCCTGATGGGACGAGTAAGGAAGTGAATCTGTTTCCTTCTAAAAACCTGTTCCTAATTATAAACATTCTATTATAAGGAAAATGTGAAAGACTAAAGAAAACATTATTCTTATTCCCACAATGCAAAGATAACTTTTGCTGATTTGGTGAATTTATTTTCAGTTTTACAATTTGACACTGGAGGTGTAGAATAAATTTAGAACACAAAACATTTGGAAACAGCATTAATTTTTAAACTCTAGTATATTAAATATTTATTGTTACAAGTTTAGCAAATGTGTAAAAAACACAATAAGAAAATACAAAAGAATCATTCCCATGTCTTAACACTTAGAGATGGCATACTGGTATTTTGCCTTCCATTTTTTTTCCATGTGCACTGATACACACATTTTTATAAAATTTAGAATCACATTGTCCATACTATTTTGTAACCTGATTTTTTTCCACTTAGGAATATTTCATGACTATTTCTCCAATTTGTTAAATATTTTACAATAAAAATCCTTTTATATGATTGTGTATTATTTTGTGAATGTATCACCACGCATTTTAAAAAAAAATTATAGGGAATCCCAGTGCAGTGATACACACATGTAATCCTAGCCACTTGGGAGACTGAGGTAGGAGGATCACAAGTTTAAGGCCAGCCTCTGAAATTTAGAGAGAGCCTGTCTCAAAATAACAAAATAAAAGGAGCTGAGGATGTGGCTTAGTGTTAGAGCACCCCTGGCTTCCATCCCCAGTATAAAGAAATAATAATATAAATAAATAAATAAATGACAGGAAAAGAACTTGTTTTCTAGTACCCTTAAGCACTTTGGAAATAATCATTTAAACCCAAGCAATTTTAAAATTCTTATATAAATACAAAAGAAGATTCAATAATGCAGGTCAAATAGGAAACAATAAAAACAAAGCCACAATGAAACAAAGATAATAAAAATATAAAATGATAAAAATATAAGTAAACCAACGCAAGACAAAAATAACTCAATCTTATAAATTTTTCACATAAAGTCTATAATTTAGTTTTTTATTAACTCAAATTAGTGTCTGTCCAGCGAGTCCAAACTAATGAGGCACTTTTGTATTAGCATTTATCCTATAAGCACTAGAGTTCAATATATTCTTAAGCACACTGATTTCTTTTTCTGCTTCCTACTCCTCCTGCTCTATTTTCTATCTCATTAGGAATGGAGCTTCCTTCCTCCCAATTGCTTAATCTTGAAACTTAAACTCAACTCTTCTGGTTTTCTCCTTGCCCCATCTTTTAAATATCTGTCTTTCAATCTTCCAAACCAGCCTTTCCTCTATCATCATTGTCATCCATTGGGTGAGTCCCCCTCCTTTTGTTTTTCTTTCAGATGGAGATAGTATCCCAGGGCCTCAGGCATGCTGAGCATGCTCTCTACCCTTGAGCTATGTACTCTCCAGCTCACCTCCTCATTTCTTATTTGGGTTACCCTACACGCTCTATTTTGCATTACCCTAAGTATGTCTTCAGTATTTCTGAGTAATGACCTTTGGATCCAATTTTGCTTTTGTCCCCATGGCTTATAGCCTGGTGAGTAAGTCAAAATGCGTAGACCACAACCTCAGCTGGATGATCTCAAACCATCCGGCCAAGCTACTTTTGAATTCCTGACCCATAGAAACAGTGAGATGATAAAAGTTTGTTTTGAACTTTTAATTTTGGAGTAGTCTGTTACACAGTATTAGAAACTAGCACAATGAGCAAGCCCAAGATTGCTTTGGGCTCCTTATGTGGAAGCATGGCTGCTTTCTGGGAGGTACCACTAACAACTCTCAAAGCTGGAAAATTCTTCTGGTCCTTATGAAAATATCCTAATCTGGAAATGTAACTGAAATGTCACTGTGGCTTTCATGGGTACTCCAGTGACCCTGAAGAGCCCTAGGCACAGAGTAATTAGGTGGCCAGCTCAACCAGATCATTGAATTGGCTGTTTTTCTCTAATAGCAAAAAGGGAAGATTTCCAGCAAAGCTGTCAGGCCTTGTTATGTGACATCAAGACCCCAGGACATGTAGAGTTGAAAGAGGTGTGGGCGGGGGGTGGTGGGGGAGTAACAACTATTGACTGAAGAAGTTATCCCTTTTCTCAAATGCATACAAGGCACTTATTGGATGTTCTTTTCTAATTTCTTTCCTTTCTCTGTCTTCTTTCTGATCCTGTCCTTCCTGCAATAAGACTAAGCAACAGTCTTTATCCAAAAAGGACTTTGGAAGAATAATAGGCAGAACAACAGGACTTCATCATTGGTTCTTGGTTCCTTAAAAGACTGCTAGGAGGATCACATGGGCCAGAGGCAACAAGACACCTGTGTGTTGAATACAAATGTGATCTGTATGAGTTATGTGCCAGACCTTGGGATGTTTTCTTCTCCCTTTGGAGAATTTAATCAGAAAGATATTAACTTAAAAATGCTATTTCAAAATCTGTGCTTCATGGTGAAGGATAAGCTTACCTAAATCCATGCATTTATTATATATTATATATTTGTGGTATTTGTGGTATTTTTAATTGTGGTAAAACATACATAACATAAAACTTACTATTTTAATATTTTTTTTTCAGTGCTAGGGATCAAGTGTCCATTTTTATTAAGTGTATAGTTCAGTGGCACTAATTACATTCACCTTGTTGGGTGAATATAGCCACACACCACTATCTCTTTCCCATTTTTTTTTTTTTGGTTTTTCCCAAACAGGATCTCTATAGCTATTAAGTTATAGTTTCCTTTTCCTCCTCCCCCAATTCTTTCTGCCTCTATGAAATTGTCTATTCTAGATAGATGTTTGATTTTTTCCCCCAACGTTGGGGATTGAACCCATGGCTACACTGAGCTACATCCTCCAGGTCAAATGTTTGCCCTTTTTTTGTTGGGTTTATTTTATTCAGTATGTTTTCTTTCTATTTATACTGAATAAAATATAGTTAGTCATACTGAATAAAGGGAAAGAAGCTAAGCTACATCCCTCACTGCTTTTTGTTTTTTTATTTTGAGACAGTCTCCTATTAAGTTGTCCAAGCTGGCCTTGAACTTATGATCCTCCTTCCCCAGCCTCCCAGGTAGCTGGGATTCCAGCTGTGCACCACTGTGACTGGTTAGCATAATGTTTTCAAGATTCATCCATGTTGTACATGTATTGGAATCTCATTCCTTTTATGGATGAATAATATTGGCTGTATGTACATTCACTCATCTGTTGATGAACACTTGGGCTGTTTCTACCTTTTGGTTGTTGTGAATAGCACTGCTATGAACCTCACTGTACAAACATCTGTCCCTGCTCTCAGTATCTTTGTCTACATATCTAAAAGTAGAATTGCTAGGTCATATGGTATTTCCAAGTTTAGCTTTTTGAGGAACTACCAAACTGTTTTCCACAGTAGCTATATCATTTTAAATTTCTACCAGCAATGTACAAGGGTTCTAATTTCTCCACAACTTTGCCCACATTTTTTATTTTCAGACATTTGTGATTTTTCTATTTAAAAAAAATATTTTGACAATGCCGATGTGAGTAGTATGTAGTGGTATCTCATTATGGTTTCTTTTGTTTTTTATTAGTGCATTATAATTATACATAATAATGGGATTTATAATGCCATGTGGCACCTGCACATTCATTGTGGTTTAGATTTTTATTTCCTTAATGACTAGTAGTATTGAGCACCTTAGGTCTTGAGATTTTACAGACAATTCCTTACTTACAAGTAACTATTAAAATCACCATTTTGGGAATGTTGAAACTAAGACTCTTATACACATTATGATATGACAAAAATTTTAAGAGTTGAAGTCAGAACAGAAAACGAGAACTTTCCAATGTCCCTTCTATTTTTCTGTCAATTGTTAGACACCGTATAATATAAGGTAGTCTTAGTGCTGCTCTTTTTGACAAGGTGTAAGTCTTGGTTTGGGGAAAGCCTTTTTGTTTCGAGTATGAATATTATTTTGGGCTTATGAAAAAATAAACTTTTACCTGTTAAAACTAGACAATAGCCTCCTCCACACCCATTCAGTTAAGTGCATGAAGAAAACAGGTGACATTCCTGAAAAGCTTAATAACCATTAATCGCTTGGAAGAGTCAGGACTAATTTCTACTTCTCCTTTAGCTTTGATAGTTCCAGAGACAAAAAAGCCTGGGGGGGAAAAAAAAACAACCCAAAACCCCAAACCCCAAAACCCCAAAAAACAAACTTTCACATAATTTTGGGTCTGATTTCAAGTTTCCTTTTCCTGGGCTTAGCCTCAAATTCCTAGAAAGCAAAGTTCCTATTTGTATTTGGAAGGAAATACCAGTCACTGAAAGGAAATCTGATTTGTATTCAAAGGCTCAGCACACGCCACCTAGTGGAAAGAATCTTCAAGCACGAGGCTGCATTTATAGCTTGGCTGAAACTCAAAGTCCCTTGAGTGCTGTCTTCCTGCTGTGAAGTGCCCTAAAGTGGCAGAAGTCAACAGCTATTTATTTATCTATCTTTTTTTTCCTTCCAATTTCCAATTTTATGTTTATGATATTAGGTTTGGGGAAGGGAAGGCATCATGCATAAATGGAACTGCGGTATTCCCTTGTCTTTCAAATGCAATTGAGATCAAAGTTCTGGCTGACTAGAAGTTCTAGAGCCTGGCTCAGAGGTGACAAAGGCTCAGTTCTGCTGCTGAGGAGGCTAGGGGAATTTGTGGGAGGGGTTCAGGGAATATTTGGGGAACTTTTGCTAGGTCTGAATATCCCTGATGTAGATCACTTTGGGGAGACACAGAACCTTTGCAGGACCCACTCTTCAAAGTCTCAAAATTCAAGGTGGAGTGGGAGTCTGGGCCCTAGCAGTGCCCACTGAAAAAGCCTCTCCTGCCATTGGACACAAACTGGATTATATTGGCAGCTGTTTGCTGGCTTTGGGGAACATTAGATATGCAATTGGTTCTGAAGCTGGCATTTTGGAAAATCCTGGTCCTACTCTATGAGAGTTGGCCACTGAAGACCAAAGGTGCTGTGAAACTGAAAAAAGAGGTAGATAGATGGAGGATTGCATGAAGTGCAATTTACTGGGGACATATGAATGGAAGCCTGTCTTGGGTGGCAGCAAGACAGGTGGATCCCTGCACTCCAAGGCAAGAGGAAGGGGTTTATATGCTAAGCTAGACAAAGGTGACCCTCAGTCAATAGGAATGTACTTGGCCTTTCTCATTAAACAAAACAAAAGAAAACAAAACAAAAACAAACAAAAAAATCCCCAAACAAATTAATATTGCCAACATCAGTGAAGAAACAATCTGGATATCAATGGTCAGCGCAAGATGCTCAGCTGACTATCTTAATGACTTTGTTTGCCTTATAGGGCTTGGGATGCTTGCCAAGACCACCTGGTAGTCAAAAAACCCATTATGACTAAGATGGCTGTAGTCATGTCAAGCTAGATCCTGGCAGGAGATGTCCTGAGTCTGGACACACTGCTGGCAACACAAGTTCTCATAACCCTCTCTATTCTACTTGGTAATGAGGCCTGCATCTGCATAGCCTCCTTTCAGGCAGCATCCACTCAGTTCTCTGCTAAGACTTTCTGCTTATGAAACAACTGGAAGATGTAGCAGGGTTTCTGATGATGAATTCTGAAGGTGGGCCAGAATAATTCCCCTTGCTTCTCTCCCTCGTAAAATTCTCTCTGTACTTCCTTCATCTTCTGATCAAGCTCAACCAGTGTTGGCTCAGTCAGCTCCCAGCCCTGGGTGGGGGGCAGTTTCCACTTCTTTTCATTTTCCAAATAAAGGCTGCTTGAGTTGAGCTGAGAATGGAGGTTTAAGAAGTCATTTCCAGGATCTTTCCTCCTCTCTGACTGCAGGCTTTGGACCTTATGGAAATACCCATGGACTACTTAAAGGACTTCCACTACAAAGTCATGTCCAATCTGCACCTCATTCCTTTTTGTTGTTCTGGGGACTGAACCCAGGGTCTCGTGCATGCTAGTCAAGAGCTTCACCACTAAGCACTGAGTTACACTGCCAGGCTCACTTAATCCCTCTTGATTAACTCAAGTACTTTGGAACTTTTTGAACCCTTTCACAGCTGCACCTTAACTAGGGTTTTACTGGATAACTGAGAGAAGGTATGCCACAGCCTGTTCTGAGAAAAGAAATCACAGTGCTGAACCATCACAAGGCTCTGATTGAGTCAATTCCCAACTACAGAATGTAAACAATATGTTTTGAATTTAACTAAATGACAGATTGAAAATGTCTTCATTAATTTGGTTCTCAATAGGTGAATCATCTCTTTCTATGGCAAGAGTGATGTCATATTTTCTGTAGAAGGAATAGAAAATTTATTCACTGTTTCTTCTAGCACAGTTGATCCCAGTGAGTTCTCTGGTTGATTGATTGGAAAAGTTCCATTAGGAGTCATGAGCTGTCCTTGGCGTGCCCCTTCTCGATTCCTGTACAGTTTTTGGCCAGCAGGCGCTGCTTGCAGGGGAAGCCCCTTGTAACCCTCTTTCCTGGTTATGGAGAGGCTCCTGTACATACAGAATACCTTTTGGTAGGCAGCAAATGGTTCCCAAAAGATACTCACATCCTTGTCCTTGGAAGTTTTATGGCTTTATATGGAAAAGGGTCTTTTTACTTATGTTTAAGAATCTTGAAATGAGAAGATGATCCTGGATCATCCAGGTAGCCCTAAATGCAATCACATGTACACTCATAAGAGGAAGACAGAGGGAGATTTGGCACAGACAGAAACAATGAGATAATAAGATCATGGAGGCAGAGATTAGAGTGATGTGGCTGTAAGTCAGAATGCAAGAGGAGAATGGAATTGTCTCTCAGAGCCTCTGCAGGGAATGGCTCTGCTGAAACCTTGATTTTGGCACTCCTATGCTAATTTCAGACTTTGGGTCTCTGGAACTGTGAGGAAATACATTTGTGTATTAAGCCATCAAGTCGTGGTAATTTGTACCAGTACAGAAAAATAATGCAACCCTGATGTTTAAGCTTTATTAACTTCTCACTAATTTCAACTCTATTTTATGTCTTGGGCCACAGGTAGACCTGAAGACAGGTGGAGAGAGAGGGCGAAGAAGGTAGGATAGTCCATCTTCCAAAAGGTATTTTGGAGCTTCCAGATCTTCTAAAAAAGGAAGGCAGGTTATCTGTCTTAGTCAGCTTGAGACTCTGTAACAATACCATAGGCTGAATGGCCTATAAATAACAGCAGTTTATTTTTAGCATTTCTAGAGGCTGAGAAATCTAAGATCAAAGTGCTGACAGATTTGGTGTCTGGGAAAGGCTCTCTTCCTGATATTCAGGCCACCTCTTGCTGTAACTTCACATAGTCTCTTCCTCTTCTTATAAGGACACGAATCCCATCACAGGGATCCAACCCTCATGACTTCATCTAAACCTAAATACTTTTCAAAGGAACTACCTTCTAGAACCATCACACTCAGGGTCAGGGAATCAATATATGAATTCTCAGGGTACACCAACCTTCAGTTCATAGCATTTTGACTTGGGGCCTTCGGGTGGCTCACTGAAACTTACAGCATTTACCATTATGATCATTTTTCTTACTGCTCTGTTTGTTTACTTTCATGCTTAGCAAGAATAGAAGATCTTGCATGTTTGTTGTGAAATCTGCGTAGAAGGAACTAGATAAGAGTATTATTATTATTATTATTATTTTTAACACAGTAAGTCTTGGGAGAAATAAGGAATCAAATTTTGTGAGGTAAAACTGAGCTCAGTTTTGAATGAGGATTGAAAAAGATGATGTAATTCTCTGGGACTCAACCCAGAAAAATGGAAAACCTGTAACTACTTACTCACCCAGAGATGGGTACAGAAAGGATCTGCCTCATCATCATGGCACAACCCCTTTGTAGAGTCACTTTCTATTGTGAAGATGGAAGAGGAAAGCTATTGGCCTCTAACGTTGGCATTATTGTTCCCTATTATTTCCTCTGTCCCTCCTGGTAAAAGGAGCATCCATTTTTGCCTTCCGTCATGAGATCTACAATGCCTGCCTTGGGAGGAGTGTACTTCCACACCTCCCCACTGTTACCAGGTGTGGCTGCAAGATGGGAATTGACAAAGGAATTGGAAAGGGCAGTGTGCTGGGTCCCATCAGAAGCTCCAGGTCCCATCAGGATGTTTCTCCAGGGCCCCAGCCTCTCTCCTCTGCCAAAGGGTCAGCAAGTCACAGATGGGAGCTGTTCTTTCAATCTAGAACTCAAAAGGCAAGGAGCAGAGCCATGGCACTCTCCACAGACCTGTAGTGAGAGCAATTGCTGTGGTTCTCAGCCATTGAGATACTGGGACTCTTTGCTCCCAACCTTGCTCTCTAATTAAGTGGGGGTGCAGGAAGGGAGAGAAGGAGCTATCCCCATCACATCTGGATTATCTTATGTGTTAAGGCAAGAAATACAGAGATGTTGTGAGTGAACTTTTAGAAAATAGAACAAATGGGGCTAAGGGATGCATTGGAGGAAGGAGGACAGCCATTTTGGGTCAAGGGGGTTCTTGGCGTGGGTGAACTTTGAATTATTAGAAAGTTATGAAGGTGTTGGCTAAGTGGAAAAGTGGGGGAAACATTCTGGTAGAAAGAATGCCCCAACCAAGGCGGAAAAGTATAAAAGAGGATGTTGTTTACAAAAACCATGGATGGCTGCATGAGGTTGTGTGTGGTGGTCTGTATTTCCTAGAAAGGGATTTGGATTGCATCCCCAAATCTCTGGGGGAGAAAAGGCAAAATTTGAAGGGGGAGCAGTAGTATCATATTTAGATTTTAGAGTGGGTGGAATGGGTGATCTCTTAGGATGATCATTAGGATGTGCTCAAAACGGTTTTTGAGAGGCTGGAAGGAAGCAATGAGATCTGCAGCAAGTCGACTGTTCCTCGGAGCTTTGTTTACAAAGGTGTTTTAAAGTACCACATCATTAAAAGCAGTACTAGCATATTTCAATTGCTATTGAAAAACACATATAATAGTATTTGAATACTTTTTTTACCCTTTTGAAAGGGAACAACATGAGATCTTCCAAGTGTGTTTTAAATGAGTGCTTTATAATCCCCCGGTGGTGGAATTACCCCGCAGCTGAACACCATTAGCTACCATGGTGATCTTTATAAACTTTTGATTTTTAGTCTCAATGATAGTTTAACATATTCCTATAATGTGACACTAGTTGGAGAAAGGAAGTGTAAGGAACACAGATGTTAAATCATAACCAGTTAGGAATAAAAGTTGAGAATATTTCTGCAAATTCCCTTCAAGTGGATCTTTATCCCTAGTGTAAGTTAGTGCTGATTAAATTCTTGAGAGACATTCAATAATGTCTGTGGTCCCAAATGTAGGTTAAAAAGAAAAAAAAATATATAGGGGTGGTTACACCCTAGTTCCCTCTTCTTTAAATGACATTAAATTCTATTCATACCCCAAATGTGTTATTTTCAGAGAAGTACTTGCAAATAGCAGCTAGAAATCTCTTCTCTGGTTAATTACAAAAAAAAAAAATACAAATATTTAAGAAATGACTTTATATTTTAATATAAAATGCATGTATTCCAGAGTTTAGGCAGTAAAGGCAGATTTGATGCCTAGATTTGATGGCTTAATATAAGGATGACTTGAGTACATGTTTTGATATAAATTCAGTCTTCAAACCATAGGCAGTATGATGCTAGTTTGGAATTTATTTTTGTCAACAAGAATATTTTCTTTATATAAGTAATTTAAGATCCATTAAACACCAAATCACTATTAAATGAGAATAAATTATGATGTTTCTTCATGAATTAGAACTGTGCCTGCCACATTTTATGGCTGCAATCCATATTTGTTGAATAAATGAATATATATTGTTAAGATTATATTAAACTTTATAATCTGATCTTTTAAGATATACAGATCTAAAATAATATCCTCTCTATATAAAATCACTTAGTTATCACAGATTAAGTATAATGGTGAAATAATTTAAAATAAATCTCAAGAATGCTTATGAGAGCCTCTTTTTTTCTTTCTTTTTCTTTTTTTTACCCCCTACAGTACTGGGAATTGAACCCAAGGATTTGTGCATGCTAGACCAAAACTCTATTATTGAGCTATACTACCAGCCTTGAGAGTCCATATTAGTATTTAACAGACAGGGTCATTAGTATTTAAGGGACAGGACACTGTACTCATAGTGAGAGGTGGAGGTGGGGGGGTGTCATTGAATATATTGTGAAGGACATTGGAACTAAATTCAGAAGTCAAGATTAGTAAACAACTCTTCATGTAGATTATGTCATTAAACCTGCCTATGTCTTTTAAAGGCAGTATTATAGATGTGAGCAAACTAAGGTTGACATGCTTCTTGCCAGGTTCAGAACCACTTTGCAAATTAGTAGAAGATACAGATTTGTGTTTCTTAGTTCAAATACCTGCCCCATTGCCTCTGATCCTATTTTAGTGGCTTATTATTGCAACCTAAAAGATCAACATGGAAGGCCTACAGGTGGGCTGGTGAAAGGACCCCGTAGAAAATATTCAGGAGGGAATCTATTGGGTGTGAGGAGTGAGGGAGGAGGCACTTGCACACTGGTGTTTTAGTCAGCTTTATTTATTTATTTTTATTGCTGTGACCAAAAGACCCGACAAGAACAACTTAGAGGAGGAAAACTTAAGTTTGCCGCAAGGTTTCAGATGTTTGGTCCCTGGTCAGCTGACTCCGTAACTCTGGGCTTGGGGTGAGATAGAATATAATGGCAGAAAGGCTTGACCGAGGAATGCAGTTCAGGACATGACAGCCAGGAATCAGAGAGCTCTGCTCACCAGGGACAAAATATAATCCTCCAAATCATGCCCCTGGTGACCTACTTCCTCCAGCCATACCCTACTTTACCCTTTACTTGACATGAAGTTAGCCCATATTAATCCATGGATTAGTTTATAACTTTCATCTATTCATGTCTGACCCTTCTTGCATTGTCTCACACATGAATTTTTAAATTTGCTATTTTTAGACATACATGACTATAGAGTATATTTTGACATATTATTCCTACATGGAGAATAACTTATTCTAATTCGGATCCCATTCTTGTGGTTGTATATGATGTGGAGTTTCACTGGTCATGTATTCATATATGAACATAGGAAAGTTATGTTGGATTCATTCTACTGTCTTTTCCATTCACATCTCCCCTCTCTTCCCTTTATTCCCCTTTGTATAATCCAATGAACTTCTATTCTTCTCCCCATTCCCCTTATTGTGTGTTAGTATCCACATATCAGAGAGAACATTCGGCCTTTGGTTTTTTGGGATTGGCTTATTTCACTTTAGCATGACAGTCTCCAGTTCCGTTCATTTGCCATCAAATGCCATAATTTCATTCTTCTTTATAGCTTTATATTCCATTGTGTATATGTACCACATTTTCTATAGTCATTCATCTGTTGAAGGGCACCTAGGCTGGTTCCATAGCTTAGCTATTGTGAATCGCGATGCTATAAGCATTGATGTGGCTGCATCACTACAGAATGCTGATTTTGAGTCCTTTGTATATATACTGAGGAGTAGGATAGCTGGGTCAAATAGGGGTTTCATTACAAGTTTTCTGAGGAATCTTCACACTGCTTTCCATAGTGGTTGCACCAATTTGCAGTCCCACAGCAAAGTATGAGTGAACCTTTTTGCCCACATCCTTGCCAACATTTATTGTTGCTTGTATTCTTGATAATCGCTATTCTGACTGGAGTGAGATGGAATCTCAGTGTAGTTTTATTTCACATTTCTCTAATTGCTAGAGATGCTGAACATTTTTTCATGTATTTGTTGATTATGTTTCTTCTTCTATGAAGTGCCTGTTCAGTTCCTTTGCCCATTTATTGCCTGGGTTGTTGTTGTTGTTGTTATTCTTATTTTGGTGTTAGGTTTTTTGAGTTCTGTGTATATCCTGGAGATTAATGCTCTGTCTGAAGTACAGGTGGCAAAATTTTTTCCTCCTGTTCTGTAGGCTCTCTTTTCATGTTCTTGATTGTTTTCTTTGCTATCACACATGAGTTTTGGGGGGATGCCTCATATATAAACCATAACAATGGGTGAGTGGAAAATGGTGTGATTGTGTCCAGGGTGGGGATTGGTGTAAGTATGGACAGCTGGTGCTTTGATGCTGAAGCATGCTGAAATGGACAGGTTCAGTTTGTAGTTGATTATGTCTGCCTGGGGCTTTGAAGTATTGTTCGGGCCCCTATAGTAATTTTGAGCAAAGAGCATGTATCAAAGACAAAAATTTTCACCTTCTAGAAGTCAGGGATAGTCTTTGGAAGGCACCCTCCATAGCTTGACTCAGGTTTTACCCGCAAGTGGGCTCAGACAAGGGCCCTGCACTATAGGGGTCCAAGTGGGCCTTTTCCAGTCCCACCTCTCCCCTGATGTGTGTGCTAGCTGTATGATATCACCTCCCACTAAGTGTGATATTTAACATAGACTGCAGGCCAGCCACTCCTCTCCGGGTGCAGAAGTTCCTTTCCAGGCTTTGCTGTCCATGACCCATCATAGTCTGATTGAGTTTATGTTCAGGATGCTTTCTTGGTTTTGTGCCAGCTCATGGAATACTTGTGACACAGGGCCAGGAGCTTAGCACTGCTACAAGGATCTTGACCAGTGCTTATTCCATAGTTGACCTCTCTAGGCAGACCTTTCCTGAGATTCTGCCTGTGGCTGTAACTATGGCCACGGCAGGGTGGTGGTACCTCATGATACTGAGAAAAGGTTTGATGGGAGAAGGTATCTGTATTTGACCTGTGCTTTGAGGCAGGGTTTGAAGTGTTACAATCATGTCTATTACAAAGTTTATCACTTTTAACTGGAAACATAAAAACTGTGCATAGCCTCCCCCGCACCTCGCCTTTTCTGAGCTGCCAAGTTGAGGCTTTGTAGGTAAGAAGTGTGTGTGTGTGTGTGTGTGTGCGCGCGCGCGTGTGTGTATTAAGATGGGAGAAGGGCAGGAGTTTAAAATGAGTGAAAAGAATCAAAAGGATGGGAGACAGAGAGGGAGCTGCAGCAAAGGTAAATCATATTTAAGTGAACAATGATAATTTACTTTAGGAAAGGGCAGCAGGCGTCAGCCGATAATCTAACATTGTCTGACTATGAAAGGAGTAACCTTTCCAGGGAGCAAGGGATTCACACAGAGAAGAAGAGGACAGGCATTGTTCTTTGCAGTGCCAGATAGAGTGTGGCTTTTATTAAAATAAGAAAGGTCGAAGGGAGGCACGTGTTGAAAGCAGGAGAGTTCTAGTGGAATCACTCACAGGTCTCTGAAGCAGAAGCCTGCCCTACTGACTGCTGGAAAGTCTGAGCTGCCTCTTCACGATGGATAACCAGCCACATTTCTCACATGCTGAAGCATATGCAGCACTAAATTCACTAGGTTTCTGTGTGAAGGGGCTTGGGTAAATTCCCAGTATTCGGCTTAGACAATGAATCCAACATAACCAAGAATCCACATAGATATTCGTGTCTCTACAGAAGTTGTTAATTTGAATAGTGCTCTGTGTCTTGGTCTCATTAGTGGGCAGAATGTCAGTTCCCAGTGAAATGGGATAAGAGGACTCAGTCTGTGGCTTTACCTAGTAGCTGCTAAAATTCCTTTCTCAGAAAGAAATGCTGTAGAGTGGGAGACAGTCTCCCCCACTCTACAATTCCTTGATTTTTCCTGAACTCAAGCCTGCTCTTTTAAGGATTTTAATGTTGACTCATGTGAATTAATTTATGTCTCCTTGCTATAGTTTACATCTTAAATGTTTCCAAAGACCCGTGTGTTAAAGACTTGGTCCACAGTCCATGGTGCTATTGAGAGGTGGTGTCTAGAGAAACGTCCTTAGGTCTTCGGACGCATAGTCTTGAAGGATATGTCCCTTCCTCTTCCTCTTTTGTTTTCATGTTCCTGAAATAGTATGCTGTCTCACTGCAGGCTTGAAAGTCACAGACACAGCCAATTGATTGTAGACTGAAAGTCTAAAACTGGGAATCCAAAGAAACCTTTTCTCTTTATAGAGTATCTCAGGTATTTGTTATAGTGTCAGAGGCTGAGTACACGCTCTCTCTTTCCTCTACTATGTATGCTGAAGTCCTACCTCTATCCCTGTCTCAGAATGTACCTTATTTGGAAATAGAATCTTTGCAGATGTAATTATTAAGATGAAGTTATACTGAGTAGGATGGTCCCCTAGTACAATTTGATTGGTGCTCTTGTATAAAGGTAAATGTAGACACAGCTATGTACATAAGGGGAATGCCATGTGAACATGGAGAGAAACAGCCAAAAGCCAAGAAGTCCCTCAGGAACTCAGAAGGAACCAACCCCAGGGACACCTTGATCTTGGACTTCTAGACAATACAATTCTGTTATTGAAGCCACCCAGTTTTATTATGGTAGTACTAGCAAATGAACACACTGACTTTTGTAAAAAAGAAGGTAGAAAACAAGTGGACATTGCAAAGGTGGTTACATTTCTAGAACCCAAAGAAACCTTTCCACCTGGATCATGACCCTGTTGCCTTCAGAGTATTATTTCTTGACTTTTGTTTCTAATTTATTTATCCTGAGCAGCCCAGAACATAGCATTTGAAATTACTCAGAGTCATTACAATACATAATAGAATAAATTATTTTTTCATATTATTTGTTCTTCTCCCACTTTACTAGCTTTGGATTTGGCCCTATGGCTTGAGTTGGCTGGTGGATCATGGATAGATGGTTTGGATATAAGGTGTTCCCCCCAAAAGCTCCTGTGTTAATGCAGGAAGTGAGATGATTAGATGAGGAGAGCCATAACCTAACCAGTTCATCCAAATTTGAATGGACTAACTGGGTGTTAACTGGGCAGGTAGGGTATGACTAGAGGACGTAGGCCTCTGGAGATGTACTGTTGGAGATTATATCTTGTCCCTCTCTCCCTCTCTGCTCCATAGCCACCATGAGTGGAGTAACACTCCTCTGCCATGATGTTCTGTCTTATCTTGGGCTCATGGCAATGTACTTGGCCAATCATGGACTAAACCTCTGAAAATGTGAGCCCCAAACAAACTTTTCCTCCTCTAAGTTGTTTTTGTCAGGTACGGTCACAGCAATGAAATACTTACTAATACACACTCACACTACCAAACTAAAGCTCCAAATTACATTTTTAAAATGTGATCACCTTCTTTCACTCTACTGTTTGCCATAAGCAACTGGCATGTTTCAAATCAGAAAGCCTCCATTGACTTGGGTCTTGAAATGAGAAGGCATGTGGACCCCAGTTTAGCCCAGAAGAACTGAGCAAAGTAACATGGGTGAGGAATAAATGATGGAAGTTTCATTTATCACTAAACTATATTGCTTATATTAATGTGTTGAATTCTCTGCTAAGAATATTCACATATATTTAATATGGGAGGGGTACTCCATATCTCTGTGTATTTCTATCCCATGTTGAGGAAACGGACTCAGAGAGATTAAGTAAATTTTGAAAGTCCCTTGGCCAGTAGTGGCAGAACTGGGAAATGAATCCAGATTATGTTAACTCTAAAATCATTTTTTTTTTACCCCCTGCCAGAATGCCTCCTGTCAATAGTCACTTCTGTTGTATGCATTGCTGAAGAATTTCCACACTGAAATTGATTATGATACGATATATGTATATATAAACTATAAATACACAAAATACATATAAAATACACATAATACCTACTATATATAATGTGTATAAAATATACTTAAATATATATATCTATTGTATATGTGTGTATATAAATCTATCTATATATGTATTATTTGTCACAATCCTTGACCTCTGATTTCATCTTTGCATCCAGGACTAGAATGTGATCTTGTGGGAGTTGGATGTGATTTTCCTCAGGGAATCCTTCCACATGTTCTCAATAAATCTCTTTTTCTTCTCATGGCTCTTTCAAATCTCCTAGGAATGAGAGAGCACCTTCACTAAGGAAGTTTATGTCCTGATTTTAGGCTCATAAAAGGGAGGAAAAAAACATCTTCTTGCATTTGTTGATTCTCAATTGCCTTCAACTCAAAATAATCCTTATGCTAAACAGGCTTTTTATGTGGTCTGAGAAGGAGACCTTGTCTAAAAGTGAAGGCATTCGTTTTTTTTTTTTTTGGGGGGGGTAAGGTCTCATTGTGTTTCTCAGGTTGGCCTTGAATTCCTAGGCTTAAGTGATCCTCCTGTCTCAGCCTCCTGAGTAGCTGGGATTACAGGCATGAACTACTAGATCTGGTTGAAGTCATTCTTTCCTTTATCTTTACCAGACAAAATTCTTTTTTCTTATAGTTTCTGTGAATGGGAACACCACCCACTCAGAAAACCTCAAATAATAGTGGGTTAAAATAGATGCTGGGTTCTCACACAAATGAAATTTGGAACTAGACAAATCAAACCTGGTATAGTGGCTGCTTAGTTATCAAGCATCCAGGTGACTTCTGTGATTGTGCTTCAATACTGTAGAACATAGGGTGTGTCCTCAGGGTTACCTTATGACCTAAGAGAGCTGACAGAGATCCTGCTGTCGTGTGGAAGATTTCCATCTTGGATAAAGTTGATGTTCTGCTTCCAAGTAAGAAGTGGGGAATGTATAAGGTGCAGCCGTTAGCAACTTCTGCAACCATTTAAACTCTTACCTGACAGTTACCAAAATCAGAAACCTGAAGTCACCTTCAGCTTCATGTTCTTATTCTTCACATAGACTCGATCATCAAGTCTTTTGCAGTCATCTTTCTTTATTCTCTTTTCCTCTGCTTCCATTCAGGTTTTCCTCATTGTTAAACTGTGATAATAGGATAATGATACTTATAACAATATTTATTGGGTTCTTACCAAATATTGCTATGCCGAGCACTTCATATGCATTTTCTCATTTTATCCTCATTATGACATTAGTTGATGGGCACTGTTATTATATTCATACATCAGATTATAAAACTGTGCCTTAGTCGATTGAGAAAGTTGTTTAAAGTGCCCTGATCAGCAAGTGGCATAGCTTCAGCTACTCCTAAGTCTTTCTACTCTGCAGTTGTAACCTCAGAGCTCCCTCCTGTAGAAATCCCACCAAAGGATTGGGATTATGACAGAATCAAATTGCTAAGCCACATTCACTTTCAGGTGTGGCTCCTCAACAATGAGGTCATCTTAATAGTGAGTGATTACTGAGTGGTCTTACTGAAACAAATCTAATCCTGCTTTTCCTCTGATTAACACCTTCAGTGGGTTTCTATAGCTTTTGAAATAAATTCTAGCCTTTTAGCTGTTACATAATCCCAGCCCTTCAGCCCTTGATAGCTTCCTATAAACAAAATATGCCTAAACTACATTGCAGTGTTCAATTTCTTGGCATGCAATATACTCTCTCTAGGTTTCAGCGCCCACTATTCCCTCTGCCTGGAACACTCTCTCTGTTTCCCCACCCACTTCATCTGGACTCAATTCATACTTCACCTCTTCCAAGAAATACTTCCTGACTTCTTCTTTACTCAGTTTAGGTGAATTTCCCTCCCTCTGAGCTCCCTTGGCAACCTGTGTAGGCTTTTAAACTAAATGGCAGTAAGCACACTGTTCTGCAATTCTCTGTTTTCCTCAGTAGTCTTACGCTCTTTAAGGGAGTGGACCATGTCTTCATTGTCTTTGCACATCTAAAACCTAGCAGGGTGCTTGACTCTTAGTAAATACTTGTGAAATTAATGGATGCATATCCAGAGTAAAGTTGATTTAAAATAAATACCTCTTGCACTATGAAAAAATGATATTTATATCCACATTTCTAAAATTTTAAGAAATGTGGAAAATGAGCACTCTGTCCGGTCTTTATCCTAAGACAAATACACACATAGTTTTCTTGAATGGAAAAAGAAATGGCCTACCTTTAGAACGGTTGAAAGTAAAGGTAAAATAAAATAGAGCACGAAGTTGGACTTCGTGCTTGACACATGGAAGAAAACCAGCAAATAATATAGTGCTTAATTTCTTCTCCCCACCTTCTCTTTCTCTGCTTGATCCCTCCTTTTTACTTCCTTTTTCTATGCTAGACAGATACTATGTTAATGAAATGATGAACTGTGGATACAAAGATAGGAGTTTGAACTCAGTCCTGCTACTAATTATATTTTTAAAAATTGTATAAGCTATTTTAATTTTATTCCTTGATTGACATTTTTTTTAACCCCCATCCCCTAACATAATGCGAGGCACAGAATTTATTTGTTCAGGAAATATGTTGGGCCCCTCTGGTTTCAGAGAAAGAAACCTCTGCAGGAAGGACTTCCATGATGGGAAGGGCCCATGAGTTCTGAGTTCCGGAGTGAGGCTGCAGCTGCTGACCTGGACCGTCAGGACCAGCTCCCAGCCATCTGCTTGGCCAGCACTTGATTGGTTGGACATAGAAAGGAATGAAAACCAATCAAGAAAGATGACCTTTAGTGGAATGAAGCAATTTGCAGGCAGCTGCAGAGATCCTGAGACCCCAGTAAGAGAAGGAGATTTGCCTGGCTTTTATGTTGGACTCACATCAAACTCGTTAATGTCAGTAAGAAAGAAATTGAGCTTGTCTTTGTTGTGAGTCTAATGAAGCCTTTGCTGGTTGTACTAAATTTCTCCCTTTGATTTTCCTCTCTTTGCCTTTTTCTGTTTCCTTTTATTTAGTGTCCCTCTTGGCAGTGGCTCTTTTACTTTTTATTTTCAAACAAGGGAAGAGAGAGAGAAGAGGAAGGGCAGTGGCTCTTTTACTTTTTATTTTCAAACAAGGGAAGAGAGAGAGAAGAGGAAGGGCAGTTTAAAAATCGAGAAAAACTTTAAAATAAGTGGTTAGCTTTTCTCCAGAGTGATGTATTTGTGTCCTTCCAAATCCCAGTCTGGGAAAACTCTGCTATAGTTTGATGAGTGGTGAGGTGCAGGTGGGGTACAGTTATGGTACAGGTAGGAAGTCACATCAGGGGAGAGCTGATTACTCCCACCTGCTGAACCACTATTCAGTGTGAAATATCTCATTTAGAAAGATTGGTAAGTTATGCCTGTAATTCAACTTTTAAAATCTATTGTGCATACATACCACATTTTCTTTATCCATTTATCTGTTGAAATACATCTGAGCTGATTCTAGAACTTGGCACTTGTGAATTCTGCTGTGATAAACATGGATTTGCATATATTTCTCAAGTATGCCAACTTTAATTCTTTTGAATAAATACCGGGGAGTGATATAGCTAGATCATATAATAGTTCAATTTTTGGTTTTTTGAGTAGCCTCCATACTGACTAGAGCCTCTAGTAATTTACATTTCTAACAACAGTGTTCCATCTTCCCGCATCCTTGACAGCATTTATTGTTATTTGTATTTCTTGATGATTGCTATCGTGAAATCTCAATGTAATTTTGATTTGCATTTCCCTAGTAGCTGAAGATATGAAACATTTTCACATATAATTCTTTTAATCTATTTTGTTTTTTTTAATTTATTTTGTAGTTTCAGCTATTGAGATGATCATGTAATTTTTATTCTTTTCCTGTTTATGTGGCATATCACATTAATTGATTTTCCTGTGTTGAAACAACTATCCTTGAATCCCAAGGATAAATCCCACTTGATCATGGTATAAATGATACATTTAATGTACTATTGTATTCAGTTTGCTAGGTGAGGATATTTACATCTATCTTTGTTGGGGATATTGGATATAGTTTTATTTTCTTGTAGTGTCTTTGTCTGGCTTTAGTATCAGGATAATGCTGACCTCATAAAATGAGGTTATAAATCTTTTCCTTAAAGGCGGGTGGGTCTTAAAATCAAATTCCATGCATGTATAATTTTATCAAAATGAACCCAATAATTATGTAAAATTATGATACTCTAATAAAAAAAAAAACCTTTTCCCCCCAGTCAATTTTTTAGAGGTTGAGAAAGACTGGCATTAATTCCCCAGATGTTTGGTAGAATTCACCAGCAAAGTCATGTGCTTTTGGGCTTTTCTTTGTTGATCGGTTTTTGATTACTGATTTTAATTTCCATATTAGTTATAGGGATGTTTGAATTTTCTATTTGTTCATGATTCATTCTTGGCAGACTGTATGTGTCTAGGAATTTATTCTCTTCTTCTAATTTATTCAGTGTGTTGGCATGTATATTAGTTTTGACAATTCATTTTTACTTCAAACTATAATGTCACACATTACTTTTTGATCTCTCACAAAAGCTGACATAATCATATTCTTTTCTTAAAATATTTATTTTTGGATCACTAATTGGAAGGAAAAAAAAACCTGGATTGGTTCTAACACCATAATAAAAAGTGCATTTTGAGTAAAGACCTAGCAATGAAAGTATTGATGTATGTCAGTAGAAGATATGTGGCAGGATATTTTGTGTTCTTGGAGTGAACGAAAAGGACATTTAAACAAACAGGATTTATTTTCAGTAAAGCGTATCATATGCAAAGTTTGCAGACAGAGGAAAGATTGGGAGAAGATATTTGCAAAGTCTAAAACTGAATGGAATATTTTCTAGAGTATACAATGAATTTCTATAATTCACAAGAAGACATCAGAAATGCAGGAAAAAAATAAATGTGCAAAAGATATGAAAAGACAGCATATAGGAAAGGAAACTTTCAAAGGCCAACTTTCAAAGGTAGAGGAGGAGACATTATTAATCAAAGACCTGCAGCTATAAAAAGTAACATCATATCCTCACCATTAGAGGAGAAAAAACTTGAAAGGTGGAAGGTCATGTGTTGATAGTCACGTAGGAGTCAAATACCAGCACAACTAGCTACTAATGTAGTCAGGAAACACTTGATTAAGTATTTTCCCCATGATATAACAAACATGTTTGGGGGGTATATATGACCAAAAGAAAATTTCAAATCCATAAAAGGATATGTGTGAGGATTTTTTTTCATTATTGTTGGAGGAAGTGATACATTAATCAAGGTCCAATCAGATCAGGGAAACATATACAAATTTGAGCAAGAAAATTAGTAACAAAGGATTATCAATGATATTAGGGTATTAGAATAATGTGCTAATAGTGAGAAGTAAAGACTTCTAAAGAATATGGGAATGGCAGATATAAGAAATACTCATACTCAGGTACTGAATATCCAAGAATGAGTCCTTCCCTTTCCAGGACTAAAATCCAGACCTTGTTGGAGAGGGCACAGCTGTGGCAGAGAAGTCATCGTGGTGTCGTGCCAGTATAACTTGCTGGAAATCTGTCTTCTAAAGCTTGCCAGAAAATTCACTCTCTAGGGTGCGGGGAAAAGCTGCTCATAGGGAGGCATCTCACTGTAAACACTCTACTACAAAATCTTTACAGGAAGAAAGGGTACTTCGGAATGCTGCTATGTGGTACTGGCTGCTGTGTATAGACAGAGCCAGGCATTGGAGAAGCTGTGAGCCCTGCAGGAGTTTGAGAGCCCATGTTGCAAAACCTGCTGATTGGAGCAGAGGTTCCTTCTCACCTCTGGGTGCCGCTGGCTGCCATGAACTGTAGGAGTCAGACACTGGAGGAGAGGTCTGAAGGAAAGAAAATGTCTTCTTACTGGAATGTTCCCTTATCTTATTCTACTGACAGAGCTTAACATTGTGCTGGCTAGCAAAAGGAAAAAAAAAATATTAAAAAAGCCTGGATTCATTTTTGCAAAGCAGGTAATATAGGGCAAATTGGGAGCTGAGAGGTAATAAACTGATAATGAGCAGAGGTAAGGTAATATAAGTATCTGTTACAGTGGAATGGGCTGGTAAATAATTGAGGATGTACAAGTATTACATAGTGTTAAGAAGCAAAATCCTGGAGAAATATCTATCTGTCTGTATTGAAATATTTAATATATATGTATATATCAATATGGATGGAAATTTATTTATTTTTTTATTTTTTTATTTTTTTAATTTTTTTTTATTGGTTGTTCAAAACATTATAAAGCTCTTGACATATCATATTTCATACATTAGATTCAAGTTGGTTATGAACTCCCAATTTTACCCCAAATACAGATTGCAGAATCACATTGGTTACACATCCACATTTTTACATAATGCCCTATTAGTAACTGTTGTATTCTGCTACCTTTCCTATCCTCTACCATCCCCCCTCCCTCCCCTCCCATCTTCTCTCTCTACCC
>NW_026000223.1:3411207-3417065 GCF_001458135.2 Marmota marmota marmota
GGCTCTGAGCATCCAAGCGTCTCTTTTTCGATTTCTTTGTTCTTCCTGCTCCTTGGCAAAGTGGTCCGCTACAGATTAACGGTGAAAGGAGCTCTAACAGACTGTGCGAAATCTCTATTAAAGCCGCTGCTTTGAGCACCACGCTCAGCACTTCAGCAACCCCTGTACGCAGCGGCCATCTTCTCCTAATCAAGATTGGATGGAAATTTAAAACCCTGTGTTGAGTGAAGAAAGAAGTGCACTGAGACTTAGAATATGTCATATAAACACACACGCACACATATTTTTAATTTGAGTATGTTCAAAGAGAAGGATATATTTGGGATGGGGAAGTGAACAGTAGTAGGCAATAGAAATAAAAGTGAATATTAAAAAAAAGGAGGAGACTTTTATAGACAATTATGATTGTGCATCATAAAATGGAGAGTATGATTAACTCTTATTGTGTAGTCTAAAATAAAAATATATATTATTACTATAAATGTTCAGACAGACTATATTCTTAGCACTCAACAGGTACTTCTAAATTTACTTACTTGGGATGAATGACATTTTTTTCATAGTTTGAGAATCAGAGAAATAATTAGCAAAATAGAACTATAGATCATGATAAAAATAATAAAAATAGAAATGGAAAATAGAAGCAATTTAAATTATGTTCTAGAAACAAAACTTAGAATGTAAGATGAATGCTAAAAAAGACTGTAAGGGAATAAAACCTAAGAGGGACTTTACAATTTCTGAGTTAAAGGTAAGGTAATTTCTCTTAGGAATGAAGTAACAAAGTCAGTAAGACCATAAATTGGGTTACTTGTCACAGGTAGCTGGTTAAAATATGCCTTCAGCAAAAATAATTTACAAACTTAGTGAATTAACAATTTACTATAGCAAACAATGTGGTTTCCTATAACAAACATTTAGAATACCAGATTTTAAGTCAAATAATCCTTGGAACTATTAAAACAAACCTTTCAATATTTCAGGAAAGCTCTTTGCCATTCTCAGTAAGCATTCTTAGAAACTCAACTTGGAGCGGACAAGGTACAGAATGAGTCTACATTTAACTTGAGTTTTATGGTGAATCATGTGTAAATGACCATAAAGCTTTCCCTCTAACTCTAACAATGTGGAATGTCTAGGTGAGCACTTTGTCTTAAAACTTGCATCTGACAATCTTCCAGTAGTTTTCAGGGGTCCTCATTCAACTGCTGATTAGCTTTCGCAGTCTTTGGTTTCAGTTACATTTTCTAGTTAAGGCTGAATTTTAAAATATTGAGTCTTCCTGAAGAAGTGTTACCATTGAGCTGTGACTTCTTTAATGGTACTCTGACGAGCATTTGGGAGGTTTGGGTTTTTGTTTTTTGTTTTTTTTTGGTACCAGGGATTGAGCTCAGTGGGGCTAAACCACTGAGCCATATCCCCAGCCCAACTTTAAAAAAAAAAAAAAAATATATATATATATATATATATATACACACACACACACACACACACACACACACACACACACACACATATATATGTTAATATAAATTTTATTTAGAGACAGGGTCTCACCAAGTTGCTTAGGGCCTCACTAAGTAGCTGAAGCTGGCTTTGAACTCATGATCCTCCTGCCTTAGCCTCCCAAGCCACTGGGATTATAGGTGTGCACCACCATGCCAGGCACATTATTGGAGTTTTACATCTCAGCCCCATGGTACCGGTAAAGATCACACCTAAGTGCTCTGAGGTCAAGGATTCCCTTCCTTTTTTTTTTGTTCTCCACGTGAAATGCAGATGAGTAATAAATGTCATCTAGCACTGATCCTCCTATTGTCACTGAACCCAGTAGTAATACCAAAGAGAATGTAACTGTAAGTATATAATGTTACAGGTTATTGACCAGATCCCACCTTGGGATTTTACATATTTCTTGCTTATCCTGCCTTTATTTGTAGTATTTCCATACTCAGAGCGATGCTTTCCTCTGGAGCTTAGAGCTCAAAATTGCATTTCAACCACATAACCAAACATTTACGAATCCTATCCTTATCTAGAGCTAGTTGGTGTGCAAATAACTATTCACCAGGGGAAAATATTAGGTGCTAATATGCTAGTAAAATCCAACTCTGAGATTAGGAGAGCAAATTCTGAAATTACCAACCACCGTATGATTTTGATAAGAGATACCATTTTATGGACCTCTGTTGGGGCTGCAAGGACATTATTTGCTAAATGGTCCTTTTACATAGTTTTCCTATGAAAGTTTGGACTTCTTTTCTTTTAGGGATTGCTTCAACCAAATGGGTAAGTCTTTTAAAAGGGGTCATGCTTACACATGTTATAGTTTAGATGTGGTGTTCCCTAAAACCTCACGTGTGAGATAATGCAAGAAAGTTTGGAGGAGTAATGATGGATTATAGCCCCACCCATCAATCGGTGAACTGATCCCTGATGGGATTAACTGATTGGTGGCTGGAGGAGGTGGCTAATTGGGGGCGTGGCTGTGGTATATGTATTTTGTACCTGGAGAGCTGAGTGTCTCTCTCTCTGCTTCCTGAGTTGCTTCTCTCTGTCACCCTCTATCACTAAGATGTTCTGCCTCACCTCCATCCTATATTCTATACTCTTTTTAGCTGGATAAATTATTATTTCATTTATTTTATTTTCCTGGTTGTGCTTTTTTTGAATAATGTCTTATTAAATAACTAACAACTGGCAAGTTTCTACCATGTTCTGAGTTTTGTACAGAACACGTAAGGTTTTAGACTATGAGTTTCCTGAGGGTAAATAGTCTTGTAGTGTGCCCGGGTTTGTGGGAATATATGAAACTGAGAGAAGATATGTGACATGCACACTTATGTTCCTGGAGGAAAAAGGTATTTGCCATGCACTTGTTATCTTTTGAACTTATACATGTGCTGTCCTGAGACACCTGTCACTGCGTTATGAAACCTGTCACTGCAAACATGTTTCAACATTAAGTAATTCATCTTGAGTAAATGAAGTGAAAGAAAACAGAAAGCCAAGTTCCTGTACAATGTGGCAAGTTAGTGAAATAATGTAAGTAAAGAGGTAAGTTTAGCAAAACAACCAAGTGAGTTTGGCTAGATAGAAAGGTAATCTGCTTCAACAATGTACTGAGCTGCTAGGATAATTATCTATTTACCTAAACCAGGCAACTCTGATTTGTCAAGGGATTGATTTTTTGGAAAGCAATTTCACTTTCACACTGCAGGTGGCAGCATTGCTGGCCACAATCCCTGCTCATCCATGGTCGGCTGAGTTTGCATGATAAATGCACTTAGGCAGGAATGCTTGTTTGCATTACAGGAGACTGTAGCTTTTTAGAATTTCATTAGGAAGAGAAAGGCCACTCTTACTGCTATTACAATCATTTTACATTTTCAATATGTCCGAAAAGCAGGCAGATACCGTAGCAAGTGTTAAAAGTGCCTGGGTGGCTATTTGAAACACAGAAGTAGGAATTTGTTAAATTCTTGCCTTTGGTGAAAATAAATCTACTACTTTTAATTATAATTTTACAAAAGAAGTCTAGTGGCAAATCTTTGGGAGATTACATTCTGGAAATATTCTACATTCTGGAAATATTCTATCAGCTGGATAAATTATTATTTCATATATTTTATTTTCCTGGTTGTGCTTTTTTTTTTTTTGGAATAATGTCTTATTTAAAAAAAAAAAACTAATAATTGGCAAGTCTCTACCATGTTCTGAGTTTTGTGCAGAACTTGTAGGTTTTTAGACTATGAGTTCCCTGAGGGTAAGCCATTGTGTCTTACTAAGGGTCCCAATACTGATAGAAAATATGTAAATAATGACATTGAATGCTTACTATGTGCCAGCCATTGTTCCAAATACTTTATATGTATTATACACATTTAATTCTCATTATGATGTTCTGAGGAATATACCATTATTATCTCCATTTTACAGATGAGGAAACTGAGGCATGGAGAGATGAAGTTACTTTTAAAAAATTTTCAGTATACAATAATCTTGGTTTTTATATAATTTACTTTTTGGTTCCTGATTTTTTTTTTTTAGTTTTATCCTTCAGAATGCTAAGTGTATGTGTTCCTAAAAAGCAACATTTCCTATGATTTCAAAAATCAAATTTCCTTATCATGCAACTATTGTATGATTCCACTTAGATGAGGTACTGGAATAGTCAAATTCAGAGAAAAAGAAAGTTATTATTATTTCATATATTTTATTTTCTTGATTCTGCTTTTTTTGAATAATGTCTTATTAAATAACTAACGACTGGCAAGTTTCTACCATGTTTTGAGTTTTGTGCAGAACACGTAAGGGCAGTGGCTGCCAGGGTTAGGGGAAGGGGAAAGGGTAGATATTTAAAGGATGGAGCTTTTTGGTTCAGCTTGATGGGCAGGTTCTGGAGATCTGTTGAACTTGTTTTATGTCAATGTGAATATACTTAACACCAAATTGTACACTGAACAATGGTTAAGATAGTAATTTTTTCTGTTATGTTTTAATTTCCTACTATAATTAAAAATTGAAAACTGAGAGCTCAGGAAACTATGGGGCAGCACAAGTTTGCAGAGCCAGGATCCTATGGCCCAAACTGATGCACCTGAGTTGGGTGCCACAGTGATGTAGGACAGATGAGGTTGGACACCCTAGGAATTTTCAGAAAGCAGGTTTATTTTAGTTGCAGTGGTTCAGAGGGGCTAAAGCCTAAATATCTCTGGACCCTGAGTCTGGAAATTCTTTTAGATTTATACTCAGTGGGATGGTTACATGACAGTGGGAGTGGGCAGGAATATAACAGTTATTCTTTTCCCATATTCTTAGGCTAGACAGTGGTTTTACATGTTTTGTCTGCAAACCTGGCATTTACAAGAAAGAGGAAGCTTAAAATCACATTGAGCTCTCTGCAGAAATTTAAATTTTTTTTTTTTAGTTGTAGATGAACACAACACCCTTATTTTATGTATTTATTTTTATGTGGTGCTGAGAATTGAATCCAGTGCCTCATATGTGCTAGGCAAGTGCTTTACCATTGAGCTACAACACCAGCCCTCTGCAGAATTTTTGCTGATATTCTCTTGATAAGAACAATTATGGTGAGGGTCTTTGGAGAAACTTAATTATGACTCTTTGGTGGAGGAGGGCCACTACAACAGTCACAGCACAATGCCTGTGCCAGTGCCTGTAGGCGCCTGGATGAATTGCTGCTGTGCCCCTTGGCCTGTGCAGGGAAACCCAATGGGACAGGCCACACACCCATGGACTGCACTTTGCATGCTGTCCAGGATGCCCTAACTAGAAGCCTGAGGTTCTTTCCATGCCTCTTATGGATTTCTAGGCCCTGCCTATGTGTCCTGAGGTGGTGAAACATGGTGCCAATTCCCTTGGGCCCTGAAAGTCCTGCTTAATGCTTATCCTTGTGTCCCATCCTGTGATATCTGCACACAGGCAGTGCTCCCTGAGCTGTCACTGAAGCATGAAGACTTCTGGGCTGTGCCCTGGGCATGGTGAACTAGCAAGGTGGCTGCAGCTCCTTGTCCTACTGGCTGTGCATGCTCAGCAAGGCAGCTGCTACCCATAGGCCACTATCAGGCTCCCACTGCCCCTGTTCCTCAGGGACTACCTGATGCTGTGTGTGGAGGCTCGAATCCAGGGAGCCCCATGCCAGGATGTTGCCACAGCTTGACCTGCCCCTCCATCTGTCCCTGTTCCCAACCCTAGAGAACCTGTTTCTGGTCCTCTCTACTTTGTGTGCCTTTCCAGATAAGTTCATCCCTCCACTGGTTTCTTCAGCTACCTGCTGACCTCTGTCTGAATGTGAGCTTCAGATCCTCTGCAGGCTGGGGCGGGGCGGGGGGGGG
>NW_026000223.1:3417122-3461179 GCF_001458135.2 Marmota marmota marmota
TGGATGCCTTGCAGCATCCTCTGGCAGGGCTGGGGCTGGGGGGGGGGGGAGGGTGTCGGCACTCAGCCTATTCCCAGACTCAACCCTGGTGCATCTCCATCTTTGTAATTAAGTGGATGGCCCCTCTATCCACCCAGACCCCAAGCCAAGAGCTGGTGATCCTTGTCACCTCTCTCTGCTGCCACCCACAACTCTGTTCAGACTCCTAGAGAATGTCATACTCTGCCTCTTTGCCCTGCTCTATCCAACCTTTCTTTGCTACTTCAAGGGAGGTCTTGAAACCCAGGTCCTGAATGGATACTGGAATGGTCTTTGGGAATCAATACTCTGATCATTTCCTTCAATGGCTTCTCTGTACCTTCAGGCTAAAATGGAGTATTACTCTGCACTAAAAAATGACAAAATCATGGAATTTGCAGGGAAATGGATGGCACTAGAGCAGATTATGCTAAGTGAAGCTAGCCAATCCCTAATAAACAAATGCCAAATATCATCTTTGATATAAGGAGAGCAACTAAGAACAGAATAGGGAGGAAGAGCATGAGAAGAAGATCACCATTAAACAGGGTCGAGAGGGGGGAGGGAAAGAGAGACAGAAGGGAAATTGCATGGTAAAGGAAGGAGACCCTCATTGTTATACAAAAATACATATAAGAGGAAGTGAGGGGAAAGGGGAAAAAAACAAGAGAGAGAAATGAATTACAGTAGATGGGGTAGAGAGAGAAGATGAGAGGAGAGGGGAGGGGAGGGGAGGGGGGATAGTAGAGGATAGGAAGGGCAGCAGAATACAACAGACACTAGTATGGCAGTATGTAAAAAAGTGGATGTAGAACCGATGTGAATCTGCAATATGTATACGGGGTAAAAATGGGAGTTCATAATCTGCTTGAATCAAATGTATGAAATATGATATGTCAAGAGCTTTGTAATATTTTGAACAACTAATAATAAAAAAAGAATAAAAAAAATCGAAATTCAACAAATGAAGCCTCTAGACCTTGGTCTTTGTCAAGTTCTGTGACTCCTTGGCTCCTCTTCTCCCTATGAGGTTCCCATAATAAACTTTTTTTTTTTTAGTAAACTTGTTACCTGTTGCTGGATATCTATATCTATATCTATCTATCTATCTATCTATCTATCTATCTCTATATATAGAAACTTGTCCAAGAGAAATATAAACAATGTTTTGTCATTATATATTAAATTCAGTTTGTAACTGATTAAAATTTTATTTGAGACTCTAAGCACATTAAAACCATATTCGTTGAACTAGCTAGAAAAGTATCATGTTTGAGAGAATTTTTTGTTAGGTTCCTAACAATTAACTCATATATCTATATATCTATATATCTATATCTATATGTCTATATCTATATCTATATCTATATCTATATATCTATCTATCAATATATATCACATAATATATATACACTTATATATGCGTGTGTATATATATGTATATATGTGTATATATATATATATATATATATATATATATATATATATATATATATTTTCATCCATTCGAAATGCCAAAGTCTCTGAGAAATGTTACTGATAAGCAAACACTTTTTAAATAGAGAAGTATCCATACAGACAAAATGTGCTAATTTTTTAAGCAACCCCAGTTTGCAAAATTTTACCATAAATTGGTATAGTAGGAAGAGTCCTAGACTTTGAAATGGAAGACTTGGGTTTAAATAATTACTATGCTCTGAGACTTCATGCTAGTCAACCGCATCTCTGAGCCATACAGTTTCCTCGTCTTTAATGAGGTTAATGATCTTGGTATGTCTCCTAGAATTGTTGAATGGATTGGATAAATTGATGGCAAGGGAGTACTTAGGAATATTAATGACTCTAATTATAAAATTGTGATCGATACTATTATTGCCTTACATTTACATAGAAAATTACATAAAAGAATCTATGCTTTATGTCAGACTAGACTATCTTAGCTTGTAAAATCCTAGAAAGCAAAGAGTGGTTCTTGTTTAGATTTTGAATGTGTCATATAGAACAATGAGTAAGAAATGTATGGGCAAGTTTTTTGGTGGTGCTGACAATGATAGTTCAGATATCATTTCTAAATGGCAAAGGGCGGTTTTATTTGGGAAATAGGGTATTCAGTAGTTGGATCTCTCACATAAGGCAACTCAAGTGAATATCTGGGGTAAGCCTTTATAAATTTGGACATTTTGAGAAGTACAGTTTATTTTTTCTTATTGTTTTTTTTTATTCCACCAATCAGAGATTTAGAAATACTACTGCTAACAATATGAAATATGCTTCCTTATTGCAGTTTAGACCATATTTGCTATAATTTAGACATAAAATATCCCTCAAAGGCCCATGTTTAATCCACATGTGACTTGGTCACCATCTTTAAGGTGGTTGGAACTTTAAGAGGTGGGGCCTAGTGAGAGGAAGTTATAGGTCATTAGGTGTGTGCCCTTGAAGGGGATATTCTAATGCTGGCCCCTCCTCTTCCTCTCTCTCTTTTGCATCCTGACTATGAGGTATATGGTTTTGCCACAAGCTCCTGCCATGATGTGCTGTCTTGATATTGGTCTAAAAGGAGTGAGATTCATCAGTCATAGACTGTAACCTCTAAAATTGTGAGTCAAAATAAGCCTTTCCTTTTTAAAGCTGATTTTTTTCAGGTGTTCAGTTATAGTAATGGAAAGCTGACTTGCACAATATTGTACATGTGGTTTTACATCCTACTTTCTACACTTAAAACCATATTATTAGGCATTTTTCTGGGTGTGGTAGCCACACACTTGTAATCGCAGAGACTCAAGACCCTAGCCAGGAGGATCACAAATTTGAGGCCAGCCCCAGCAACTTAGCTAGACTATCTCAAAAGAAAAAGAACTGGGAATGTAGCTCAGAGATAGAGTGACCCTAGGTTCAATTCCCAATACAAAACAACAACAATCACAACAACAAAACCCAACATGTTATAGGCATTTTTCTATGTCTTTAACTTTCCATAAAATCATATTAATGGCTGCAGAATATCATATTCCTTGGATTTATACTAATTATTTAACCAATTACCTAATTTATACAGTTTTTAACATCAGTATTAAGATTTGCCTCCACTGAGCTAAATCCATTCTCTTGTTAGAATGAGCGAGACTCTCTGGGTCTATGAACTATGGTACCTATGAGAATTTTCAATCAGCAAAGATGTATCAAGGAGGATGTGGTGGTCTCTCTGAGATTCAATGGGGTCATCACAGACTTAGACATATCTATAACCATGTCAATCCCCCAAATTTCTTTTGTGAAGATGGGAGAAGCATGTGGTATTCCCATTTTCTCTGTTTTAAACCATCACCGGACTGTCATTTCAGCAACATCTTAACAAACGAAAATCCTCCTCTGAGTCAATAGTAATTATAGGAATTTATCACAATTGCCAATCAAGGTGTTCTGAAGAGACTCATCTTTCTTGTTAAATTAGCTTTCACTGCACGCAAACAGTGAGTTATCTTTAGGAAATCAATTGCAGGGAAATTACAGCTTTCATGGAGTGATATAACCTTGCCAACTGTCTTGTTATACATAATTCCTCTACCAAGAAATTCAGCTGGGCTCACATGACTTATTTTTCAGGATTATATTTCAATGAAGTAAACATGGAAAAGTCAACTTCTGAAAGCCCAGGAAGGAAGCAGAGTCAAAGACCTTGGAAATGTCTTAAGTCACTTGCAGCTAATTAAACCATCACCCCAGAAGAGGTCAGTAGGCTGGGCCTTGTCATTTCAGAAGACTTTGATCCAAAGGATTGGAGGGTAAATGTCCCTGGCAGTAGATTCTACTTGCTGGTCTTCCCATACCTACCCTAGGAGAAACTTTAGTTGGAGGATACTTTGAGTAATTGAACTCTTTTAAGAAGAGATATCAGAGTATTTCTTTTTTTCCAGAGGAGCTTTGGTGACGTGGGAGTGTTCAGCCATCATTCTCTGTGGTAGTTGGAGAAAGTCCATGGAAGCATTTAATCTCTGCTGCAGGTTCCCACATCAAATGTATGGCTCATTGGTGCCATAACAAGATGGTAATTAATATGCAATTAACCCAGAATTACTAGGGAATTACCATGTGGCTTTTAAATGAACTCAACTTAGCAATTTTTATATTTATTGGCTTGCTCAGTGCATGTGTTCCTCCTGGAACATTGGTGAATGTGCTAGGTGATGCCAGCTGTCATGAAAATCAGAATCTTAGTCTCTCCCTTTAGCATGACCCACCTGAGCATGGCCTGTGTATAAAGGTATAAAGCAGATGTGTCTCAGGAGGTTATTAGTACAACTGACAGAGGACCTCTTCTAAGTTATGTTTGGGGCGCAGTGTTTAACATCTTTTCCAGAAGTTATCTCATCTGATCTCAACCTTATGGAATTGGCTATTATTGTCCCCATTTTGCAGATCAGGGAAACTGAAGTATTTGCCCAGGGTCACAAGACTAGGAAATGGCAGAGGAAGAATTTGAAGCCAGGCAGTGAACTCTTGAGCCCACATTCAATGCCTCTTTCTTTATTTTGTTCTCTAGCAAGGGTCCCTGTGGGCTAAGCACTGCCAGTCAGTGCACAAATGCACCGTGGGCCTTCATTCTCACAGTCTCTTGTTTATTGCTATTTTTTTGAGAACATCAGCAATTACTTCTTTGTACAGAAGCTTGGTCCTTCTTTGGTAGGTAGATAAATGCAGGTTCTAAGGAGAGACAGATTGCAAGGGCTCCTCTCCTTCCTATTTTTGCAACTTGACCTGTGGTATTTTCTGTGAAATCATCTTAGATTGTTCAGTCTACTATAAAAAGATCATAAATTGAGTGGCTGATAAACAACAGAAACTTACTTCTTAGAGTTCTTGAGACTGGGAAGCCTGAGATCGGGTGTCAGCATGTGTGGGTTCTGATGAGGGCTCTCTTCCTGGCTGCAGATTGCAGAATTCTCCCTGTACACTCACATGGCAGAGGGGAGAACACTGGCCTTTTCATCCCCTTAAAAGGGCACTTTTTTTTTTACCATTCAAGAGGGGGTCTACCCTCATGACCTCTCAAAGCCCCGCTTCCTAAAACCTTCACACTGGGGCTTCGGTTTTAACATATGAGTTGTGGGGGCATAGGGATGCTCAGCCCATAGCAATCACTTAACATTTCTAGCCTCAGCTGCCTAATTTCCTTTTTTAAAGATAAAATTGCATCACGTGGAAGCTGTGGTCCCTTCAAGAAACCACACTGATAATTTATGCAATTAATCATTTTAGACATGTCTCTGAGTTATTTATTATAGCGATTCAGGGCTCTAAAGCATGATTTTAAAATTGTGAATTCAGACAGAGAACCTGGTATGACCCATAATGACATTATTATCAAATTGCCACTAAGGATAGAGGAAAGTTCTAGATAGGAATCCAGGACTCTGAAAGAGGGTGGCCCATGAAGTAGTATCTGAAAGGGATAGTCAGGGAGGAGGAAATAGAGACTGTCATTTTTTTAAGGGTCAAAGGGAATGGAAATTTTAAGGGAAAGCTTTCGAGTATTTTTTTTTGGGGGTGTGTATGTGTTTGTGTGTGGTACTGAAGAGTTAACCCAGGGATGCTCTACTGCTGAGCTATATTTCCAGCCCTTTTTAATTTTTATTTTGAGACAAGGTCTTTTTAAGTTGCCCAGGCTGGCTTCAAACTTGCAGTCCTCCTACCTCAACCTCCTGAGTTGCTGGGATTACAGGTATGTAGCTCTGTGCCCAGCACTATTGAATAACTTGCAAAAGGAAAGTTATTGACTGTGAGACCTAAAGGGAAATAGAGTCTGAAAGTTAGATGAAGCCTAGGGCAGTGTGTCAGTGTTCATGGAACTTTTTAAAGAAAATAACACAATGTGTTAGGTTTCTTTACCTGGATATTTTGGTATGCAGTTCACATGCAGATTTCTGTACTGTTCAGATATAGGACATGCAGGCAGGCCCAGGAAGGCTTTCTGCTTGTTCAGGTAGGGTCACGGTTGGTGCTCACAGTGTTTTGTGTGAATTAGAAAAAGACTCCTACTCACCTGGGACAGTTTCAACCTCTCGGCAGTGTGGCTTGAGGATCATGGATCTTGAGAAAGATGCTCCTTCCTCCAGGCAGCTCTACCTGTGCCTGGGACACCACTGAGAGAGTGGGCCTTGTACTCCTGGATGTCAGTCCCCATTGTGTCTAGCTAAGACATTCATAAATAGCTTGTACAATCCACTTTGGGAATGGCGGTTGCAATGTTGGGACCAACAAAAGGCCCTGGCTGACGGGAGCAGCCCATGTAGCTACAGGGTTAAGTTTTCTCTGTCTGTGAGAGTGGCCTTCTAACTGCAGAGTGAAATTGAGATGTCTCTCTGATTCTGTTTCCCCTGTTTATAGGCCGCAGCTTCTGATGTATGTCAGGGGCACTAATACTTGTTGGTTCTATGGGTTGATAGACTGGAAAGAGCGCAAGGGCATAAAATCAACCTGCCATTCCTAGTTTCTCTCCTTGATCTAGTTATGAGCTCAGCGGCTGAAGTAGTTTATGGCCCACCCCTGTGTGGAAAGGCTGATGGCAAAGCCCTGCTTTGAGAAATAAGGTCCTTGCATTAATGCAGTACATCTGAGGAAATCAAAAGGAGGGTTGCAAGCACCCAGGAGTCAGAACCTTGCCTTTCAGGATGGGAAGGGCAAGGGCCTTGAAAGCTGCAGCCTTTGAATCAGAGCCCAAGGCCAAACACAATTTGATGGCTCTTCCATGACCTCAGTGTCCCCTGGAGCCCAGAGTCACAAATCTATAGAAGGCATCAGCTCTTTCCCCTGAAGGAGCCTTGGAGCATCTGCCAGTTGTTCTGTGCAAACTTCTGTCATTGCTAGAAGCAAATGCTACCCTCTAAGCCCCAGGACCTAAAGGTACAGGACCTTGGAGCATCTTAGAAACTGCTGGGGGCAGGGATTTGGGGGAAGTATTCGGCCAAAAAACCAGGAAATAAACATGAGGGAATAAAATGTGTTTCCTTAGAATACATTTCTTTTTCCTCATTTGTTATCATCACACAAATAATAAAACAATACGAAGTGGAATTTAAAAAGAAAGATATGGCCCACAGCTGTCCATTTCTACACAGCAGCTGCTTTTACTACTATGCATTGACTTTCAGTCCTTGTTCCTGTATCTGTATATTTACACAGCTCTAACTCACAGTTGTGATTTATAACATATTAGATGATATGTAATATATATGAAGGAGGCAGAATGCTAAATGCTTTCCCATAATTGTTCTTCTCCATTCCAGTGGCTAGATAATATTCATCTTCTGGAATAATTTGAAAATTTTAACCTTTACTCCTTGTCTGCCCTTATATCTTTTTTAACTTGGTCCTGCCTGGGATGGGAGGGAGAAAACGTGTCAGTACTGACATATTGTAATCATAAGGGTCTTTCCTGCCACAATTTTACTTTCTATCACTTGTTATGAGTGAATTTATACCAGTGAATTCTCCTTTAGTTCAGAAAGCCTTTTCAGGATCTCCTGTGATCCTCAGCACGATATGGTGTATCTCTGTCACGTTTGTAGATGCACTACTTAAAAAGTAAGTGCAACTCCAGGATTTGCAATGAGGTTTCTAATTCACCATCTGGTGAGCACCTCTTCACCCTCACTGCCCAATTCAGGAGTTATGACTTCTTGATAACGATCAATTCCCTCCTAAATTCCATCCATATTGAGTAAAAAATTTCCTTCGTTACTTTTTAAACAAGTGTGGTAAGATACATGTAACATAAAATTTACAATCTTAATAATTTTCAAGTGCAAGTTCAGTGACATTAATATTTTTGCTATTGTAAGTAGCTACCATCCATTGCCAGAAATTTTCTATCACCCCAAATGCTATACCTATTAAATAACAACCCCCTCTTTCTAGCTTCTGGTAACCTCTATTCAGCTTTCTGTGAATTTGCTTATTATGGTAACTTATATATGAGTGGAATCATATAATACTTATCTTTCTGTGTCTGGATTATTTGTCCTTCTGCATTGACATAATGCCTGTAAGGGTCATCCTTGCAATATTTATCAGATTTCCTTCCTTTAAGGCTTCCTTTTATTCACACACACATACACACACACACACACTCATGTACATATGTACCTACCTATACACACAAACACCTACTCTTCACATTTCATTTATCCATTCATCTGATGGACACTTAGGTAGTTTTCACTTTTTTGCTGCTATAGATATGGGTATTTGTCTGAGGCCCTGCTTTAGGTTCTCATGGATCTGTACCTAGTGTGGAATTGCTGGATGACATGGAAAATTTATGTTAGACTTTATGAGGAACTACCAAGCTCTTTTCCATAGTGGCTATATCTTTGTATATCCCCAGTAGCCACTTATAATGGTCCTAATTTCTCCCTTTCTTCACCAACACTTCTTTTTGTAAATAGCTGCTGTAATGAGTATAAAGTAGTATCTTCCTTGTCTTCTAAATATCTATTAAACATGATTCCATTGACCCATCCACCTCTGGCATCCTGCTGTATGGTATTTGTCTGGTTTACTTAGTTCATAGTTTTGGAGGCTCCAAGCCATGATTATGGAGTGGCACTATTCCTTTGGACCTCTGGTGAGGCCGCATGTCATGGCAGAAGTGCATGGCAGATGAAACTTCTTACCTCTTAAGCCAAGAAGAAAAGGGGCAGGAAGAGACTGTGGTCTCACAGTCCTTGGAGATATACATCCAAGGACCTAGGAGTCTCCCACAAGGTCCCACAATCTCCCATAGCACCACCCTGTGGATCAAGCCTTTAATGCATGGACTTTTGGGACACGTTCAATATCCAAACTACAGCATGTGGTTTCTGTACTTGAATCCTGTGATACAGTTGAGGTATCTGAAGTGAAGGACTGTGTATCTCCAGGCCCTGGCTCAGTGCCATGCAGAGCATAAGCACTTAGCAAATGCATGTTGAATTTTGACTCTTTACTATCTTCTCATTTTGATTTACTTTCTGCTTTTCTTAATCAAAAATGCCCTTTTCCTGGAGGTGATCCAGATTCCTTAGAAAACTTGGAATGGAACCATCATTTGATCCAGCTATCCCACTCCTTGATCTATATCCAAAGGATTTAAAATCAGCATACTGTAGTAATGCAGCCATGTCAATTTTTATAGCAGCTCAGTTCACAACAGCTAAACTGTGGAAGCAACCTAGATGCCCTTCAAGAGATGAATGGACAAAGAAACTATGGCATATATACCAGTGGAATACTCTCAGCAATAAAAGAGAATAAAATTATGACCTTTGCAGGTAAATGGATGGAGTTGGAGAATATCATGATAAGCTAAGTAAGCCAATCCCAAAAAAACCAAAGACCAAATGTTCTTTCTGATAAGTGGATGTTGATCCATAATGGGGAGGCATGGGAAAAATGGAGGAACTTTGATTGGACAAAGGGGAGCAAGGGGTGAGGAGCGGGGATGGGGGCAGGAAAGATGGTGGAATGAAATAGACATCATTACCCTAGGAACATGTGTGACTGCACATATGGTGTGATGCTACATCATGTACAACCAGGGAAATGAAAAGTCATGCTGCAATTGTGTACAATGAATCAAAATGCATTCTGCTTTCATATATACCTAATTGAAATAAATAAATTAACTTTAAAAAGTGTCTTTTCATTGTTTGGCATATTAGGGAAAGATAAGGATAAGAAGGGTTTTTGTTCCCTAAAGAGTCTGTATGGGAGAATGAACTGTGCTTTAATTTGACCCTCCCACTTCATCATGGCTACTAAGAACCTCACAACTTAAACATCATCTTCCCTGATTTCTATTTAAGAAAATATCAGAGAGCCACTCTTATATGACAGATAATGGGTTGGTGCTAAGGTCCAAAATTAATAAGACACAGCATCTGTACTTGAGAAATCTCTAGCTTATTGGGGAAATCATTTAAATAGAGCAACAAAACAATGTGGAAAGGGGCATTGTATGCTAGACTGAGATGACTGAGAAAGACAGAGCTTACAATGGGGGAAACTGGGGTGGTCTACAGTGAAGATTTGATTTGTTTCTTGAAGTCTGAGGTGATTCCAAAAGAAGAACCTACCTGTACAAATTCAGGAAGGGAGTGAGAATGAGCATCTTGGAGTAACCGGGCATTGGAAAAGATTGAGTCAAAGGGAATCCCCTGAATAATTTTACATGGGGCTGGTAGGAGGCAAGCAGACTCACCAGGGAGGCCTTATTATGTCTAGTCCTAAAGAAAGAAGATGAGGGCATGGGGCACATCTGTAGCAGAAGGAATAGAGAGGAAGAGGTACTTCTAGGGTTGGAATGACAAGATACAGGTACTGGCCAATTAGATATAGGGGAAGAGAAAGAGGAAAGTCAAGTAGATGAGCTCAAATTTTTATAAGCAGTGACTTATCTTCATTCCTCAATGTGTTAAAAGTACTTAAAACTAATCATCTTATGATGAGTCTATTACCAGATAGAACTGAATGTAGCTCAAAAATACCAAAAGTACATGCAGTATTTATTTATTTTTAATCTTTAGAGGTCAACGTTTGCATTTTGACATATCATTGTATATCAGGATGGAATTTTGTGATCCTAGCATGTGCCAATGCTTCACACATGTTCATCCTTCCTAAAATTCCTGCATGGTAGTTATTGCTGTTCTTCTGTAGCGGGTAAGTCACCCATACAGATGCTGAAGGTGTCATATTGTTTTCTCTAAATAAAATTAATCTGACATTCTGTACTCCCCTCCTACCAAATGGCAGGAAATTTACTTTGTCATTATTGGGATTTTCTTCCCAACCCCTGTCCTAGGACAGAACAAAGGTCTTAAAGGTTTTATCCAAACAGAAACTTTGGAGATAGAACTTTGATTTTTTTTCTTATTCTGATCATAGCTTATTTGCATATTGTTTAAATTCACATGGGGTGTTAAAAACATTCTTATTAAGATTGGAAACAAAATTCCTTAGTCATGTCTCCCTGTGATACCATCCAGCCATCTCCTCTCCCGAATAGTAATCTCTTAGGGATTCTAGCAGGGTAACTTTTTGAAAACAAAAGCAGGGAAGAAAAACTGTATTCAGGATCATAAATGAGGTGAGGGAGACCAGGCTATGTTGGATGGGGAAGAAAAAAAAATGATATGATAAAACAAAAAAAGGAAAAACATCTTACCTCTTTTATAGTTTACATTTAGAGTAATTACTTAATTTGCCAAAGTCATTGTGGTAGGCAGTTAAATGACTCCTCAAAGACGCTCATGTCCTAATCTCTGAAAGCTGTGAAAATGTCACTTTAGTAACAAAGGAATTTGCTGATGTGCTTCAGCAAAGATTATCTTGGATTATGTGAGCAAGTTCACTATCATAACATGAATCCTTACAAAATGGGAGAGAGAAGCAGAGATGAGTCAGACCTGAGTGAGAACTAGACTACACGTGACTGGATTAGAGGGTGGAAGGAAAAGAGCCACAAGTTAGGGAATATGGTGGCCTCTTAAGGCTGCAAAGGACCCTTAGCTACAATCAACATCTTGTTCCAGGGACCTTGGTCTTAAGTCCACAAAAAATTGAACTCTGCCAACCATCTGAGGGAGCAAAGAAATGGGTCCACCCCTGAACACACAGAAAGGAATACAGCCTTGTACACACCTTGATTTTAGCCTAGTGAGGCTGCAAGTTCTGACCTGTGCAACCGAAAGAGTGAATGTGTGTCGTATAATCTGCTAAGCTTGTGATAATTCGTTATGGCAGCAATAGAAAGCTAATGTAGTCACAAAGCTAATAAAAACCTAGACTGCACCTCAGATGTATCATACTCTAAAGCTCATGTTCTCTCCATTATGTTGTTTCATTATTTTAAAGTGTTCCAGGATTCGGCACTATCCTACACAAAGCTAAATTAGAAAACGAGAGTTGTGGATTTTTTTTTTTCCTTTTGGAAATAACCTTATTGTTGTCAAGACAATAGATCTTATTTGAGGAGAATCAAGTAATACATAAAAACACAAAAAGAAAGTAAAAGCTCCCCCACAAATTCCTTAATCTAAAAATCAGCACTAATATTATTTTCCCAAACATCATTCCAGAAAATTTGCTTTGCATGTATGTATGATAAATATTTATTCTTTTATATATGTTTCTGTAATTGCTTTTTTGAATAGACAATTTTTCATAGATATCATTTTGTCCATAAATATAGATCAACACCATTATTTTGAGTGACTAAGTAATATTCTGTTGTATGGAAGTTTCACAATTTCTTTAAGCAATTCTTATAAATGGTCACTAATATTTCCAATATTTAGCTCTTATAAACAAAACTGTGATTAATGTCATTTTATTTTACCTTCTTGTTTGAACATCCCATTAAGATAATTCCTGGAAATAGAGATTTTCAGAGTATGCATAAATTACATTTTCATATGTTTTGAAAAAGCAGACCCCCAGATGGTTTTATAATTTATAATCTCAACAACACTGTTTAAGTGTCCTCTAAAATCATTAACGTTAGGTTTTGTTGGTCTTTTTATACTTTGTCTACCTGATAAGCAAATAAATAATAATTTATTATTCTTTTGTTTGTGATGTTATTGACTGTCATAGCTTTCTGTTGTTATATCAAAACACCTGAGAAAATCAATTTAGAGTACAGAAGGTTTATTTTGGCCCCTAATTTCAGAGGTTTCAGCTAAGAGTCACTTGACACTGTTGATTCTGGGCCTGAGTGGGGGAAGAACATTATGGTGGGGAGCATGTAACAAAGCATGTCTTCTCACCTCATGGTGGCCAGCCAAAAAGCATAGAGACAGAAGGGCTGGGGACAAGATATACCTTTCAAGGACATGCCCCACCCACAAGTATCCCACTTCCTCTAACTAGCCCCCCACCCCCCCAAAAAAAAATTTCCACTAACTCCAATAGCACCACCACTTGGGGCAAAGCCTTCAACACATGAGCCTTTAGAGGACATTTCAGATTCCAATTCTAACAGTTATTATTGCAACTGAATGTTGTTTTTAATGTTTCATTGGTAACTGTGTTTCTTCCTTTGAGGGCTTCTTATGAGAAATACCATGCCAAGGGAAATAAACCAATCCCAAAAAACCAAATGCATAATGTTATCTCTGATATGCGGATGCTAACTCACAATAAGGGATGGGGTGGGGGTGCTAGGGAAGAATAGAGTTATTTTAGACTAGGTAGAGAGGAGTGAAGGGAGGGGAGGGGGTGGAGGAGTAGGAAGGATAGTAGAATGAATCAGATGTTACTACCCTATGTGTATCTATGACTACATGATCTACCTGGTGGGATTCTACATCATATACAACCACAAAAATGAGAAATTATACTTCATTTATGCATGATGTATGTGCATTCTACTGTCATGTATAACTAATTAAAACAAAAAGAAATTGATAAATCATGGTGCAAAAATGTTTTTGATAACTGTTTCAACCTCTTCAAGTTGTGTTATATTGAACAAGTTAATTAAATAAAGAGCCTCAATTTTCCCATCTATCAAAAGGGTATAACATTATTTATTTCTTAGAGGTTTTGAAAGAGTTAAAGGAGATAATTTAGATAAAGCTCTTGGCTTGAACCTGGCATGTAGTGATGTATTTCATATGTTTCATAAATATTAGTTATTATTATGATAACTAATAACTAGTTATTATTATGATAATATTTTGCCTTTTCTTCTTGATTTGCAAGCACTTATAATCTCTTTAATTATTAAGGCTATTTATTCTTTCACTTTTTTTTTGGTATTGCAAATTGAATGGGGAGGGGGGAGGGGGGGTACTCAACCACTGACCCACATCCGCAGCCTTTTTATTTGTTTTGAGACTGGGTCTCACTAAGTTGCCTAGGGCCTTGCTAAATTGCTGAGGCTGGCTTTGAACTTGCTATCTTCCTGCCTCAGCCTCCCAAGCCACTAGAATCACAGGCATGTGCCACCAACCCCAGCCTCCCTTCACATTTATGTTGTAAAATGTTTTGTGTAAATATATTTTAAACTGATAGCACGGGAGAAGAATCATATGTGTATAGTCACATAGAAATACAGTGACTTAAAAAATTCTTTAAAAAAATGAGTCAGTATGTTAGAGTTCCCACCTCTTTTTCTGTTACATGGGTTTCCGCTGGGAAAAACTAGGGTAATACCTCAGAGGTCTGTTTCTTGGTGTTCTTATTTCTCTATTGTCATTTGCACCTTGGTTGAGGTTGTCATTAGTTCTCAGGGACTGGATACAGCTGTAGGACTTTCAGCTTATTGTAAAGATAAAAGGGAAACCCTCACACATAACTTCAGCCTCCATCTGGCCAAAGCTACCTTTTCAAGGTCCTCACCAAGCATCTTGCTCCAAGACTAGCTCTGCAGTCTTGCTTGTTCCGGACCTCAAAGACCCTTTTTAGTAGTTCTGAATTCTGGGGCTTTGCGGGGGATGGGAGTAGGGGTCCGGGAGGGTGGCCTGCCTCCGTGGCCCCTCCCCTGGCCGCACAGGGCGGGGCTTTCTGGTTCACACCAGTCTTTCAGGTGGGTCCTCGCCCCTGCGCTTCCGCAGGCTTTGCTGAGTTTGCAGGGGCTGGCGGAGGTTGGGAGAGGGGTGGTGCCCTGCCCCTTCTCTTACCGAGACTTTTCCTGAGTCGTCAGTTCTCTTCCTCTTGCTGATCCACTCTGGGCCCGGCCTGCCTGCACTGACAGGGGAGTGATTCCTTGATTCATGTTAACAACTATTAATAGGGCTCATTATTTCCCGGGAAACCGACAGGATGACGCTCCTCCTTGTCTTCTGCTTTCAGGGCACAATTGATTCCTCCTCACCACATTAAGTGGCAGCCGTTTAAATCATATTGATGTCTACAGTTCAAAGAGATGCTGCCGATGTCTTACGAGTGAACAAATTAAATATGGAGGCTGGAATCCTGAGCTTGCCATTTACCTGTTTTTGGGCTTTAGGTGGAGCTCATTTCAAGAAGTGAGGCGCTGTGGTTTTTAATGTTGGAGCACAGATGTGTGAATATTAGCTTATTTCTATGGAGTCTCCACAGATGTGTGCTGTTGTGTTTGATTTCTATCAGGGTATGCACATTTTCCCTCATTTACTAAAAGTCTGAGTCTCTCTCTCTCTCTTTTAAAATTTATCATTAATTTTAAAATAAATCCCCAGTATCTCAATGGAGCTAAGAGGATTTTACAAGGTCTGGTAGCCTCTGTGCTTTTCTGGAAGGGTGCTGAACTTTTTCAAGTTTACATATACTGGGTGGCTAGGATGGGCAAGCAGAAGAGTGAAAATAGGATATCAAAGTGGGCTTGGGAATGTTATAGTGATGCAGCCACATCAATGTTCATAGCAGCTCAATTCACAGTAGCTAAGCTATGGAATCAACTAAGTGCCCTTCAACAGATGAATGGATGAAGAAATTATGGTACATATACCCAATGGAATATTACTTGGCCATAAAGAAGAATGAAATTATGGCATTTGCCAGTAAATGGATGGAACTGAAGACTATCTTGCTAAGCGAAATAGGCCAATCCCAGAAAACCAAAGGTCCAATGTTCTCTGTGATATGTGGATGCTGATTGGCAGGAGGGGTGTAGAGGAGTGGAGGTTCACTGCATTGGAGGGGGAAAATCAGGGGAAGAAAGAGGCAATGGAAATGAATAGACAGTAGAATGAATCAGACATAACTTTCCTATGTTCATATATGAATACATGACCAGTGTAACTCCACATCATGTACAACCTCAAGAATGGGAAATTATACTCCATGCACGTATGATATGTCAAAATGCATTCTACTGTCATGTATAAGTAAAAGGAACAACAAAAAAAGATATTCTTCCCAAATAAATTCAATTAATTTCCAAGAAAAAAAAAGTGGGCTTGGGAGGAGAAAACATAAGATTCAAGATTAGTTAGCTCTCCAAAGACTTGGGGCTAGGAGGAGTAAGACAACCAATGGGTGCTGGTACTATGGGCTCACAATATTTTGTTTTGCATATTTTTTCTTTAAAACAAAAGAAAGCACAATCATTGGTCTTCTAATCCATAGTGGCCAGCCTGCTTGCATGAGGGGACTTTGGATTCCATCTTCTTCTGAAAAGGCGATTCCTCAGGTTTCCTGTTGGAAACCTGAACTTGTCAGAAGGTGGCTATGGATATCAATGACCCTGTGCCCCAGGTGTGTCTTTCTCTGTGTGTCCGAAGAAGATACCCTGTCCCTGTGTGGGCATGTGTACGGGAGGATTTCAGAATGTTTGTGGCTTGTCTAGGAGTTACTGGTTTGTCAGCTACAGCACAAAACCACAGAAAGAGGAAAAACTTTCCTAAGGACTGATTTCTAAAGGCTTCATAAAGTGGACATGAGACAAATAAAACAGCAAGGAGTAGGAGTCTGTGGTGATTGCTTCCCTTGCTCGCCGTAAGAGAGTTGGCAGCCTGAGCTTCTGCCAATGGCACACCTGATTGATTGATTTAACATTACAGCCTCCGAAAAATGTGGAGGAGCTGTAATTGTTGCTGGAGGTGGCTGTCAGCTTCATGCTGAGTGAGTGACTGGTGTCTGAGAGACCCCTGGGGGGACTCCTGCTGGCTCAGCAGGAGAAGACTCCCTTCTTTGGTATACTGCTATTGCCTGGCACACCCTTTGTGACCAGATAGTTTAAGAATTCTGGAGGTTAATGTGTAGAACACACCACACACACACACACACACACACACAGACATCATATTCGTTGGGGGTTTTTACTAAAATGATTGAGAAATGGTCTTGTTCTACATTTGTCTTGACCTCTGGGAATCTGGTCTCAGTGAGATGCTGATGGGGAAGCTTGGTTGAGCCCCTGGGCATGGTGAGATGATGAGTTCATTTCCATCTCTACAGTTTGGCATTTACTTTTCTCAATTCTTCTTCTTTTTTTGGATTGATCCCTTGGCCATGTCCACGAAGCATGTGTTCTAACACTGAGCTATAGTCCTAGTCCCTATAGTCTGGCATTTTTGAAGTGGACTCACAGTGTAGGTGGCAAAGATAATGAGACCATTGGGTTAGCTATCTAGCTGTTTATTTGAGCAGAGTCACAAAATGAGTTTCTGCTTGCAGTGTGTCCCACATAGAGAATGGGGTGTGGGCAAGCGTGTAAGTGTATTACTTTCAAAGGATCTTACATCCTCATTTTGGGATAGGTGGGGACAGAACAATTAAGGAAGTCATTGTGCCTTGTGCTGTGGCCCTCCTGTTTTCTTAGCAGTAAGCTATAGAATCCTGTGAGTTCAAGGCCACTGAATCTTTAAATTCTCTCAAGCTGATGTGCCGCAGTCTGGCTGATGACTGATATTTAATTACCTTGCCCCTTGGTTTAGAGTTTTGTCTACTTTAAACTCATATATCCCTAGAGATGTGAGTGTTTTCAAATTTTATTCCAACTCATTTATACCTTACTGGGTAAGAGCTCTGGTGAACATGTTTTGAGGGGGTGAGAGAGTAGGAGTGGTGGACAACAGAGAACTGTGTAGGTGATAACTAGCATTGCCATTTGGGGACTGATAAGATAATTCACAATCTAATTTAATGTGTCTTCTGGAAACTTATGCTGACCTCTTGGAGTGGTGCCTCAGGTGGTTGGGTGCATGTGAGATGTGGGAACACTTACTTATATGGGGGACACCAAATACACTTATTTATGTTTTCTTTAATCTCTGCTTATTTGCATTTTTCCCCCATTACACTGGGTAAACTGAGGGCTTAGGAAATGCTTCTGAATGATTCCTGCTAAACACAGCCTGAACAACAACAGGCTAGTGGTTTTGATGAATGATGTACTCTGTCCCATCCTCAGACAAGCTGCAGAGAAATGGGTAGAGGTGAGGTTTGTGTTCTCAGCATCTCATCTATTCCCGATCTTCCTTTTGTGACTTGTTCCACTCCTGATTTTCCAAACCTACCCTCCTGGCATCCTTTCCTATATTGGTTGATAATAACTTTATCCTTCCATTACCTATGAGACAACTCCTTGTTCACTCACTCCTTTAGGTAGTCCCTGTGGTCCTGCGCTCAGCCTGTGCTCGGGGTCTGAGGACTTTCCATGCCTCCACTGTCATCATCCAGGTTCCGGAATATCAGCTGCTGCTTGGGTCACTACAAGGGCCTCTGAGAAGCTTTCATGCTTCTCCTACTTTTATCTCCAAGACTAGAGTCTGGTCTCAACGCAATAGCCAGGATGATCCTTCTATAACATAATCCAGATCATGCCACTCCTTTTCCTCACAGCTGAGCTATAGCTTCCTATTTTAAGAGTGCAACTAGTTCATCCAGTACTTGCAAGGCCCTGTTGGGTCTGGTCCCTTAGGCCCTCCCACCCCCTCTCCTCCATTCTCCTGGCTCACTCAGCTTCAGCCATGCTGGCTGCCTCCTTATACCTAGAACAGCCCAGGTCTGCACTCACTCTGAACCCTCTGCTGTTGCCAAACCCAAAATGGAAGGGTTTCTATCATTGCAATCTGCTTGTGTCACCCCTTCAACCTCCTTTAGCCCTTTACTCCACTGTTGTTTTCTCAGTTAGTATTTCCTTCACCATCCTAAGTCAAATCGAGTCTCCCACTCTACTCCCTGTGCCATGCTTCAGCTTCTCTTTTTCCCATTGAATGTATTACCTCTTAGTATACAATGTAACCTAATTAATTAGTATGTTTACTTCTTATTTTCCAACAGAAATGTAAGTTCCATGAACTTCTGTTTTGGTCAGGGATGTATTCCAAACACCTGGAACAGGGGCTGGCACGGCATAGACACTGCTTTAGTCAGCTTTGTATCACTGCAATCAAAACACCCAGCAAGAACAACTCGGAGAGGGAGGAATATATTTGGGGCTTATGGTTTCAGAGGTCTTAGTCCCTAGATGGCCAACTCCTGACTCCAATGCTCTGGGCCCGAGGTGAGGAAGCACATTGTAGGGAGGGATCCAGCAGAGGAAAGATGCTCAGCTCATGGTGAGGTCAGAAAGCAGGGGAGAGGGGCCACAGGGAAGATGCATTCTTCTGGAACATGCTTCCAGTGACCCACCTATTCCCACCCTGCCCCACCTACCAGCAGTTACCACGCAGTTAGTCCATTCGAACTGGGACTGGGATGGACTGATATGGTTACGGCTCTCATAATCTAACCATTTCACTTCTGAATATAGCTGAACTAACACAAGAGCCTTGGAGGACACTTCATATCCAAACCATAACAGATACTCAGCATATATTGGTTTCTTGCTTTGTGATGGATTCTCCCTCTTAGCTACCCTGTCTTAAAAAACTCCTCTCACTGCTCATTCTGAACTTTCAAATGAAATCTGTCTTCCTAGGCAATGCCTCAAGATTCTAGGTATTTTTATATTTTCTTTCAATCCTTTTGGCAAAACCTACCTAATCTATATTATGTTCTCTTAGGACTCTGTTTTTAAATAGATAATGTTACTCATTAATTTATGTGAAGATGTTATTATTCATTCTTTCCCTCTAAGGTGTTTATAGTACAACATACTTTGGTCCTAAAGACCAAATATCCTATGCCCAGGAGTCATTATTGTTTGACGCTCATGTTTCTAGAAGGCTAATGGGGTAGATTTTTTGTTTTTTTTTTTTTTTTAGTGGCAGAGGAAAGAGTTTATGAGATTGTGTCTTAAATCAGTAACAGGTAGTGCCATCTGGGATAGTCCTCTCTGCTTTAGAATAGCAATCAAAAATCATGGTCTCTAATTTTATGCTATTTTTCTATTATTATTAACTAAACATTGACTATGTATCTAACATATACTCATTACTTCATATTAACCATTGCAACATTTCTTTCCAGGAGATATTATCATTCTCATATTATAGAAGATGTCACTAAGGCCCAGAGAAACCAAATAGCTTGGCTAAGTTTGCATAGCCCTCCCACAGCCAATACCATAATAGGGATTAGAATTCATATTTTTTGAGTCCAAACATAATGCTCTTTAAAAAAAAAAAGTAAAAACTCCATTTGTTAGAGCATCCATGGGTTCACAGCAAAATGGAGTGTAAGATACTAAGGGTTCCCATACATGCACCAGATACCCTACTATGAACATCCCACAGCAGAATGATACATTTGTTATGACTGAGGAACCTATACTGATACATCATAATTGCCCCAAGTACATAGTCAGATGGGGATTCACTCTTGGTATTGTAATTAGAGGAGTTTTGAAAATGTGCAATGACATTGATTGATCATTACAGTGCTGTACTGAGTACTTTCACTGCTCTAAAAAAATCCCTGTTCTTTATTTATCCCTTTCTCCCCAATCCTGAGTAACTGCTTATTTGTCTTCATAGTTTTTCCTTTTCTAGAATGCATACAATTGGAATAAAAGAGTATATATATATATATATATATATATATATTTTTTTTTTTTTTTTTTTTCAGATGGGCTTCTCTCATTTAATAATACACATTTTGGGTTCAAAAAAATTGCCCTTTGTTGCTAGTCTGAGTGCATTCAAACATGCCTGATTTTGTCATTCTAATGCATTTGTATAGTAGGTATTTATAAGAGACCTAATTATAGCTGATTGTGCATATGCAATATGATTTCACTTGTTCTGACTTCCCTCCACCCCGCCCTCAACCTCTTGCGAAGATGGACCCCCGCTCCTAAACCCATAGCAACAGGACTCTGAGTTGGTGGCTTCTTTCTAACTAATGAGGGGTAAACGGTAAGATAAACAAGATGGGGAAGGAGAAGCCAGAAAGAAGAAGGAGAGTGCAGACACTGAGACACGGTGACCTCTGATTATCCAGAGCTGTTTCTTGAACACATTTTTGTGTGACCGCCTGCTGTCTCCAGTCTGCATGCTGCCTTCACTCCTCCTAATTAAAGCCAGCGGGCTAGGATGGAAGAAAACAATTTCAAAGCAAGGAGGTGGGGTAGGGAGAAAGCAATAGCTGTTTTTTTCTCTCTTTTCAGGGAGACTCTGAGCTCATTCTAGGTGAAGCTGGTCTGAAGGACATACCCAGGAAATTAAAATCCAGGGTGGTCAAAGGCATCATTTGAATTGACTATATTTTATTTTACTGGGGTTCTGGGACTGTAGTTCAGTGTGCTCTAAGAAAGGCAGTGCTAAATGACAGGAAATGTGGACTTTGTCGGGCTGCATGTCTTTCTCCTGCCTTAATTTTATTACTACAGTCTCAATGGGAGGAAATAGCAATTCAAAAATGTCAGCATTTGCCATTACTCTCCTTTCTTCCTACTACTAGACAGGTGGTTTGCAAATTTTGGTGAATATTAGAATCATCTGCAAGAAAGATTAGAACACAGTATTTGGGTCCCTCTGGAATGTCTGATTCAGTAGAATCAGGGTGGGGCCCAAGAATATGCATTTCTGACAAGTTCCCAGGTAATGCTGACACTGCTGATCTGTGACCACACTTTGAAAAACATTGTTCTAATTCAGTTGTTGCCAAAATGTCTCAGGCATAGATCTTCAAAAATCATTCATTATTGTGGAGCTGAAATACATATTTGTGAGAGATGTTTTCGGCTCACTATATTCTGATCCCTGATCTCACTGTTAGCAGACAGTGATACTTTTATCCATTCTATCCAGAAGGCCTTGGGAGAGGGGAGATGACCTGTTAACCAGGGTTGGATTGGGCAAGAAGGAGGTTGGCTTCATCTATTTTCAGTATGGCATAGTGGAAAGAGAGTGCCTGGTTTTATAGTTAGGTGTGGTATATACAATTCATAGCTCCCTACCCCTTTTATTTGATTAATTCTGTTATTATACTTGATTGTACCTCAATTTCCTGTTGCAAAATTTATTTACTTCACCCATATTTCTTAAGTACTCACCATCTTTCCAGCCTCTGGGGATACAATGGGAAAGAGAACACAGTCTTTGATGCATGGAACTTGTATTCTTTTGGCTTAGAATGAAGTCAACCTAGTGGAGAACAAAGAAAATCATAATTATTTGAGGCTAGTGATGATGACAATCTGTGAAAACATTAATTTGAGCAATCTTGAAAATATACTCCAAAGTTTTACGAAATGGTAGCTGTATTTATGCCTCTAAGCCACAAGAGGGTAGGTAATTATATCATTTGTTAAGAATTATGATTGGTGTTAGCAAAATTTAATTTGTTTTTTGAAAAAGGGATTGAGTGTAGTCTTAGTCTCTGGGTACTTTGGGAGAATGGGTCCAGTGTAGATAAGGTCAGGAGAAATTAACAATGTTTCAAAGGTCAACAATGTTTCAAAGGGTGTGAGCATCTTCAGTTAGTTCAAAGATTCCACTACAGAAAGATGTATCTGAGATTTGATAAACATGGCCTCTCAGCTCTATTTTAAATGGCCTGAGACAAAGCTACCCCAGTTCGATTTGTTTTCCCACCAATTCTAATGTAGCTGTGTAGGAGAGAGAACATGGGGGACAAACTACAAGCAAGTAAACCAGTGAATTTGCAATATAATGTCAGGTAGTGATAGGACAAACAATGGAGGAAATTTAAAAAGGGAAAACATAGCTTTTCTAAATGAACTATTTGGTGGGTGAAATAAGATGTGTTAGTTAGCTTATCTTTTCTGTGACCAAAATACCTGACAAGAACAACTTTATAGGGGGACTGGGGTTTTGCTCAGTGGTAGAACACTTGCCTAGTATGTGTAAGGCACTGTGTTCAATCCCCAGCAACGTACAGGAAGAAAGCATTGGTTCATGGTGCAGAAGTCTTGGTCTATGGTCAGCTGACTCCGTTACTCTTGACCTGAGATGAGGCAGAGCATCATGGTAGAAGGGTGAAGTGGAGGAAAACTGCTGAGTCCATGAGAGCCCAGAAGCAGAGAGAGGATGAGGCACCAAGGACAAAATATAAACCCGAAAAGCATGTCCCCAGTGACGTACTTCCTTTAGTTACACCCAGTTTGCCTACAGGTATCACCTAATCCAGTAGTCCTTTCAAATTATTAATTTACCGAATGATTATTCCACTGATTAGGAGGAATCATCTCACAATCTAATCATTTCATCTCCTGCATTAAAACAGGAATTTGGGGGGATACCTCACATCCAAACCATCACATAACATAACATATGTTATGGACCTGACCCATAGAAGCAGTGCAGTCAACACCAATAGCTCTTTTTCCTTTGCTCAGGTCAAGCCATTGTTTTATTTCTCATAGACTTGGAGGAGACACTCCTTGAAGAGAGGGCTCTCACATCAGTAGGCAGGGCACCACCTCACCTATGCTCACTTCAACTGTGAACAGCGCAATCTAGGGAAAGCAAGGTCCAAGCCCATACATTACACCCTGAATTTGGGTCCTTTCCCCGCCCCCTGTTCCAATTTCTACAAGGAAACTTCTTCCCAAAACACAAGCTCAGATGGAGTGCCCTGAGCCTAATATTCTTTCTTGGAGAGTGAGATATAGAAAGAGTCAGGAAAGCTGGGCTTGGTGGTTCATGCATGTAATCCCTGTAACTCAGGAGGCTGAGGCAGGAGGATCCCAAGTTTGAGGTCAGCTTCAGCAGCTTAGTGAGACCCTAAGCAACTTAGTGAGACCCTGTCTCAAAAAAAAAAAAAAATAAAAAAATAAAAAGGACTGGGAATGTAGCAATTAGTAGTAAAAAGCCCCTGGGTTGGAACAAATAGGGCAAACCCTAAATGGGAGGGAATGGAGAGACATGTTTAATTGTGAAGCATCCTTTATATTTGGAAGACCTGTATTTTCTCTCTTTAGGGCTATGAGATTGTATGTGTATCAGAAGGAACTCCTGGGCTAAGAAAGTTGAAAAAGGTTACTAGATGCCTCTTAGACATTCTTTTTTACTTTTTGGTTTTGAGGATCCAAATTCTATTTATCAATGAGGTGTTCTCAGACAGGCCAATGAAGCAGAGGTAATTTTGGGTGTTATCAGACATCCTCTATCCTCCACCTCTGCCTCCCTGCACCCGCAACATGCTCACAGGCACACACAGGACCCTATACCCCCACCCTCCTCCAGAGACTGAAACACTTTTGAAAGAGACTTAAGACTATCTTACCTAATTCATGTGATTTTAAATTAATGGGTTTTTGTTTTCTCTCTGAGCTGTCTGTGGTTTCATCTGTAAGGTGTAAATGACTCTTACTACTGAGCAGGTTTTGATGGAGAGAATGAGGGCCAGTGGAAGGGAGGGTGAGAAAAGAAAACAAATTCATACTTTGCATCCTTGTGGAAGGAAAGAACATGAATTTTGCTGCAGACAGGCTCAAGGTTGAATTCTAGCAACTCCACTTAGACTTTGGGCAAATTACTTAACCTTTCTTTGTCATCCGTGAAATGAAAATACTACTACTGATAATACCTATTTTGCAAGGCTGTAGTACAAGAATGAATAATTCCTGGTCTGAAGTATCTGCTCCACAAGTACTTATTATTTAGCAAGTCATTTAGCACCTGCTTCTCAACAGTTCCCTCTCTGTTGACCAGGTCCCTCCCAGCTCAGGTGAGAAGTGCTCTGGCTGTCTGAGCTTCACCTTTTAGGGAAGGAAGACTCAAGTGATGATAATTTACACTGAGGTTTGTGACACAAGTCACGGGCTGCCTTCCCCAAGGGTGCTATTGTTTTAAAGGGAATATTCTGTGGAGAAGGCAATGGCTAAATTAATTTGAAGTGATGGTGGGCAGGGGAGCTTTCTGGTGTCAATCAAAACACCTCTCGAAATTTGTCATTCATCCTCATCCTTGGACTCTAGGAAGTGGGTATATGTACATTTTTGCAATTGCCATGATACAGGGGAGGTGGGAGGGAGGCCTCTCTGAGGTGGCAGGTTAAACAAAACTCTTTTTTGGGCTGAATAGAGTTTGATTAGTTTCTGTCTATTACTGTCTTTGGTGGTGATAGGGGTAGCAGGTGTGTGCATATGTGTGTGTGTGTGTGTGTGTGTGTCGTTGTTACACTAGCGGGAGAAATGAGGGGTTGTGAGCCACATGTGAGGTGTTTGGGCAGTAGAAGGCAGAAGATCCTCCACAAAGACCTTTGAGCTGTGCCTGAAGGAAGAACAGGAGCCCAGCAAACTGGAAGGGTGTTGTTCAGGTGCTTAGACTCAGGAAACAGATCCAGCAGGTCCCAGCAGGTGGAAGAAGATGCAAGTTACAGTTAGGATAGTAGACATGTTTTATTCAGTGCTGGCCACAGCCTCCAACCTCCAGCTTCAGCTTCGGTTTCCAGTCAGTTCCATTTTAGTCTTTATTAGCCTCCACTTTGTCTCCGGTAGCCCCCATCTTTTCCATAGGCCCTTTTTATATGCAGGCCTAAGAAGACACACTGACAACAGGTTACATAAGTGAGACCCTGCTCACAAGTTAATGTTTATGACCTTGAGTCTATAAGTTGGATCAGAGTGTTTCTGGCCTTGACCTACCATAACATAGCCAGTTCCCAGCCCTGGCTATATGCCCAAATCATAACAGCCCGCCAGAACCTCACTGAGGCAGCCTAACTATTGCCATTTTGGACCTGCCCCAACAAAGGGCATTTCAGGCAGGGGGAGGAACATGAACAAAGGCACTTACCAAAAGAGCAGCAGCCTTGGGATGGAGGGCAGTGCTGGCACATGTACACAACTGCTGGCCTCTGACCCTGGCTTCCCAACGCACCCTGGCTTCCCATCTCCCTCTTCCATTTCAAGATCTTCTGAGCCACTGAGCCCTTGCAATTCATTGTCTTAAAGGACAGACTCAATGCCCTTCCTTTACTGGTACACAGCATACTTTGGGTGTCCCAAAACATCCAAGACTTAGTGATGCTGTCTGTCCACACATACCTTTTTGAGAAGCAGATGCAACCTGGATGATCCCTCGGTGGCTTAACCTCAGTGATTGTTTTGCCCATTTGCTATAAATGACTATCTCCAGCACTTGGTTAATTATGTGATTACAGCACCCAGTGACAAGGAGAAAATTAAAAATCTATGCTGCATTTTCCAGAACAACTTATTGCTCTATGCAAAAGAGGGCAAATGCAATTTAGCTGAGCTGTGGTGAACCAGAGCTGCTTCCTTCCTCTCATTTGAGCCCCTCCCTCATCTTCCCCTGGAGAGAAGCTGTGTTAGCAGTTGACTAAAGCAAGGAAGAGAGCAGGTGTGGAAGAAAACATAAATTACCATTATCCCTGACGATTCTGGACAGTGCCACCCACAGAGAAGGAGCTCAGCCAGACATCCCTCCCTAATTTCAGTAAAGGCCAGTAAGTTGTAGGCTTTGGATAAGTGGATTAATGTAAAACCCAACTTCAGCTTGGTCTCACATTTGATCATCATTTCTTTATGCTGACCTGTCATGGTTGTGTCTCTTCGGAAAAAAATCCAAGGTAGAGAGAGGGGAATCACTGCTAATATGGAACGAGTACAGTTTTTTGGAGCCCACAAGATTGAAGTTCACTTCTTAACTCGGTCACTGGTGTCGATATTGGGCCATTGCGTAAGCTTTAGTTTTCTTAATGATAATATGAAGATTTTAAGCACCTTTCCCCCCTCACATTTACCATCTCTGAAATCAGGATGCCCTTGTAATGGATGGTGTTTTAGCATCTGTCAAAGTTTAATGGACCTCACTTTTTCTTTTTTAGTGCTCCATAAAATAATATTGGGTCTTAGAATTGGCATTTTAGACTTTATGAAATAGGGTACTGTGCAGACTTATTGTGAAACTGGAAGGGGAAATATGTGTAATCTACTTGGCACTCTATAATATTGTTGAACCCCATCCCTGCCCCAGGACATGAATTTTGATGCTGGTTCTTTTGTCTCCCTTTGATAATTCATTCAAATTTGATCCCTTTATCTAGAAAATGGGATAATCTCCAGTCTGCATAGGAATGATCACAAAGCAGACCAGGACTGAGGAACTAAACAAGACTTAACTGTCAATGTTATCTGGACCAGCTCTCCCCTCTACAACAAATATTTGCATATGCAAAGACTTGTGGGTAATACAAAGATGAGGAACACCTAGTCACAGGTGGGGTTTATGGTTTGTCAGTGGGAGTGGCATTCATGATGTCTTAGTCTGTTTGGGCTTCTATAACAAAATACCACAGACTAGGTAATTTAAAGTGATTTTACATTTCCCGAGCCTAGGAAGGCCAAGGTCAAGGTACCAGCAGGCTTGGTATCTGGTTGGGGCCTGGTCTTTCTTCCAAGATGATTTGTTGTTGTGTCCTCTCAGGGTGAAAGGGTGGGAAAAAGATAAACCTCTTCCTTCAAGCTTTTTGATAAGGCCCCCAATCAAATTCATGAGGGGGCCTATCCTCATAATCTGATCACCTCCTGAAGGTCCCACCTCTGATTTCATAATGGGGATTGAACCCGGGGGTGTTTTACCACTGAGCTACACCCTTAGTCCTTTTTACTTTTTATTTTGAGACAGGGTCTCAGTTGCTGAGGCTGGTCTCAAACTTGTGATCTTCCTGATGAAGCCTCTTGAGTTACTGATATAAGGAAATAACTGAATGAAGAAAATAAAGAGAGAGGAGAGGCAGCTCAACAGAAACACAGATTTGTTTGGGACAAACCTGCAGAGGGGGTCCCAGTGGAGACTGAGACCCATCTTCCGCTTACCAGCCTGGGGTAGTTATGGGCCACGAGGGAGTGGGGAAGTTTTTTACAGTCAGGCCATTGCAAGGGATTGTCAGGGAAGAGGGGGTTGTCAGGGAAGAGGCCTTGTGATTGGTACCCCTATTTTGAGGCGGTCACTATTCCATGTCAAACCAGGTCTTTTCAGGGTTCCAGTCCCAGATAACAATTTCCTTTCTTTGCATGTGATGGAGTATTATCTGGTGTATAGGTCAGGCTGAGATAGAATGACCATGAGGTAACTTTTATTCTAAGACAGAGGATATGTTGCAAAATGATGTTGCCTGTGTCAAGTTGTTCCTAACATTTGGGATTACAGGTATATACCAAAGCACCTGGCATGAAGAAGAGAGAATTTTAGCAGATAGTTATGTTATGCTCGAATTTGGGACCCCCAAAAGACCACCAGAGACCAAGATGGATGTAAACAGCAAAGAGGTGTTTATTGCGAGCTAGTTTAGTCCTCCGCGCACACACAGCAACTGTTGACGCTGAGAGGCCCCGAGCCCAGGGTTTGAGGCAGTTTTATACATTCTTTGGAGAAGGCAGGGACCCCCACATACATCATAGCATCTCTTAGCAAATCATCACACACCTCGGGAAAATCAAATAACAACTCTAAAACATGATTAGCACATTCACTGGCGGGAACAAGTTGGGTAGGGGTGATTGGTTACTACAAGAGGGGGATTCATTTGAACTGATTGGTTTAAGCCAAGAGGGGTATTCATGCTGAACTACATGGTTTCCCAACACCATAAACTACTGGGAGGGTCATCTGGCATCCCAGGTATTTCCCTATCTCATGCTGATTGGTGGCTGCTAGGGGATTGCTATGGGTCCCCACCTAGCCTGACTGAGTCAGGGACACCTGGCACAGCAGATCTCTCCTGTTATTTGTAGATAAACAACTTAGCAAGGTGGGAATGTGCCTTGGAGTGCTCTGTGAGTCTTTCCAAGGACAAAGGTCATGTCCCTTCCTTGGACAGGCTTTGCTCTGAGGTAGAGGCTGGTTTTTCAGTTACAGAAAATATAAAATTGGTTTTGAGTCTTGAATTATGACTAGAGTTTCAAAAAGGCAGAAATGAAGGAAATGGACAATGAAATACAATTTAAAAAGAATGTTGTGCTCAAGAGGTGACATATTATCTAGTTTGACTCCAGAGTGTCTGGAAGCTAGAAGTATTTGGAGGTGTTATGGTGTTGATCAGGTAAAGGGGAGGATATAGATAGAACTACATCAACGGTGCCACTGTCTACCTCTTTGCTCAAGACAATCATGCTGATGTCATCTCCAATGGCTTTCCTTCTTCTTTTCTCTCTGCCTCCTACTTGTGATCCAAGAGTGTCTTCTGTCATTTCTACCTCCTGCACACATCATGATTCAGTTCATCTCCCTCTGTTACCGCTGTTGACCGGTGACGAGTCCTTGCTTCCCCAATATTGAAGAATAACACCAGAGAAGCACGCCGAGGCAAGGTCAGAGTGGAAAGTAGAGGCTCTATTGAAGGACAGCAGAAAAGACTTCTCCCGGAGGAAGAAGGGGACCCAAGAGATGGAATCCATGGAAGTACAGTTGTCTCTCCTTTTTATAGTTCTTTCAGTGATGGAATGTAGGTGGGAAGGCCCGAAGGGTGGTGCACAGGTGGGCCAAAGAAATAATCTGGGCAGGAAGGATTTTTGAGTCAGCATCTTCAAGTTTGCTGGGAGCTGTTTCATTAACACTTCTTTGGGATGGGCTCTGGGCCTTTGGCTTTTCCCGGACTTCATTAACATTCCAAGAGTTGTTCTGCTTTTCATGGAATTCATTCTCAACATGGCCTCCATTTTGGATCTTACTCAATATTAGACCCAATTTACCTAACTACACTGACTACCTAACTTTAAATCTGGCTTCACCTTCATTCTTCCTTGCTCCTACAACAGTGGTTCACTTTATGGTTTGAATGTAGCCCTTGTTGCTCTGCCACTTCGACTTATTTTTAAGTAAACACGTTTCTTTCTCTTCCTTTCTCCATGCTCCTCTCTAATCTCTCCCTTTTCCTAGTCTCAGAGGAAACAGTATTACCTTTCTTCCCCATTTCAGGCAGATTAATCTGTCCTTGAGTACACACCCACCATAGGAATGAAGTAATTCAGGCTTTGAGGATGGAAGCAGAAGATCTCAGAAATGATTATCTCCAAAATTAACAAGTAAATTGAAACTCCAACAGAGAACAGGTGGAAAGTAGCCTTTGAATCACCTCTTTAAAAGCCCCCTAGTTCCTGCTGATGGGCAGAATCACAGCCTGTGGGACAGGAGTCCCCTGTGTTTCTCCTTTGCTAGCAAAACAATAAAACTTCTTTTTCTATTTTCTCAAAACCATGTTTTTGTTGTTGGATTGGTACTGGGGACAAGGATTGAGCTTTCAGCAATACTCCCACCCAGACCTGGGTCTCCCTCATGCTCACTCAAATTCTGCACAAGCTTCCAACTGGGCTCCAAGTTTTACTTCTTTCTTCAGTTCAATCTGTTAGGTTGGATTTGAGGTTGGCTGAGAAAGCACCAAGCAACCCGCAGGTGAAAGAACCACCAGTCAGGTGCCGCTGACTGACAGAACCACCTGTCAATCAGCGGGGTCTCCTGAACCATCCTGGATCTTAGCCAGCTCCCCTAACTGACCCCAGTAGGACGAGGAACTCTGAAGCCCCCCTTTTCCTGTCCCAAGCCCTCCCTTCCTGCCCTAAGCCCAATAAATATTCCAGCCCAGTCCAGCCCCTCGCGCATATCCCCATACCCGCCCTGTTGGTCTGTAGGGTCTTGCCTGGGAGTGAAATCTCAATAAAGCCTCCTTTAGCAGCCTTTCTAATCGGACTCCTTTTGGTCGCCACTGCCTGATCTTACACAATCCTTTCTTGCAGTAGCCAAAATGGCCTATTTAAGCTGAATATCCTATTAGTTTGCTTTCTTGCTGAAAACCTGTGAATGTTTTTTTTTTCATAAAACATGGAGTAAAAATGCAATTCCTCACCTTGCCCTCAAGATCTGCAGAGTCCAGGCCCTGCCTCCTCTTAACCCCTTTCCAATGCTTCATTTACGCTGTGTTCTTTATTTTTTGACACTGGTCTTTGCCTTGGCTGGTTCTTTTGTTTGACATACACACTCCTAGAGAGTTGTATGCCTTGCCCACTCTTGGCATCAGATGCACCATTTTATCTAGAGGTTCCAAAGTTTCAATTCTGAGGCAAAGCTGCTTCACTTCCCTTGAGAACACGTGCCTGCTATCAACCCCACCCCAGCTTAAACTCCTAAACAGCGTATGGGATTTCTCTTGCAGGCTATAAAGCTGCTCTGTGAGTGCCAATAGGCTGCAGCTCTCCTCCAAGGGACAGCCTTGTCAATATATCTCATGTTACCAACAATAAATCTCTTGTGTGACTTTCCGGGTGTGGGGCGTGGTCCTTGGACTTTGAGCAGGTTGAGCTGAAACTTTGGGAGTGTGAGGGTACCAAATTTAAGAGTCTGGCCTTTACTTGATAGTTAGAGGGAGAGGCATTGTAAATCTTTGATCAGGTGATTACACGGGATTAAATTTTAGGGGTATTAATCCAGTGGCAGGATGGAAGATGAATTAGAACAGGAAGAGACTAGGAAAATGAGATCAGTTAGGAAACTAAACCTCATGTACTAGGTTACTTGGCTCCAAATATTTGAAGGTTTTCTGGCATCTATCTTTTGCTTAGTGCATAAGAAATAGTATTTGGATGCTCCTATAATAACTTGAACATAAAACCATTTGAGCATTTGTCACTTTCAAGTGTCCTTATTTGCCTCTCTGCCTTTCCTCCCATTCCCGTGTTAACTGGACTGTGAACTTATCAAGGATAGTGTTTCAGTCAGCTCTTCACCTTTATGACCAAAATATCTGACCAAAACAACTTAGAGAAGGAAAAGTTTATTTGGGGCTCATGATTTCAGTGGTGCCAGTCCACTGACAGCTGAGTTCATTGCTCTGGGCTCAGGGTGAGGCAGCACATCATGGAGGAAAGCATGGTGGAGAAGTTCTGCTCCATTGGTGGAAGCCAGGGAGCCGAGAAAGGTAGAGAAGGGGCCACAGGGAAGATTCACCCTTCCAGGGCATGCAACTAGTTACTTGCCTCCTCTAGCCAGGCTCCAACTGTCCGCAGTTAGCACTCAATCTATTCAAACTAGGATGCACTGATGAGGTTGTAGCACTCACAATCCAATGTTGTCATCTCCAAGCATTCTTGCATTAATACAGAAGCTTTTAGGGGACACTTCACATCCAAACCATAACAGATGGGGAACGTGTCTTAATTATCTCTTCATCTTAGAGATCAGAATGGTGGAAGGTACATAGCAAGTGCTTACTACATGTTTGTAGAATAAATAGACAAGAGACGTAAATCCTTCTAAGTGTTTTCAGAAGGCTGTTATCCTGAGTCATCCTGGTAAAAGCCTTTCTATTGCAGGAACCAAGAAATGGAGGCTTTAATGAACTCAGAGATAAAAAGAATGATGAAGGAAAAGATCGTGATCCTTTATTTTGGTCTCTTCTCCAGACTTTCACCTATTACTATAGAGTTTTCCTGGTCATAAATGCAAAAGAGATGTTTGTATCATTTATAGAAGGAGTACTGAAAAGGTATCTGTGGCCATAATTCAGTATGTTTTATTTTGGGGAATGAAAAATCCTATTTTCATTTCATCTGTTGTTGCTAAGCTCTGAAGATTGCCAATTAGCCCTTGCCCTCACTGGATGCCTTGGTAAATTTTTAAAATTCGTGGTCCTTGAAAAAACAGAGCAAACAACCCTATTATTTTTCTTCAGTTTTGTATATTTATTATAGCACTTATTATAGTTCACATTATATTATGGTTATTTGTTGGTGTGGCTTTTTTTTTTAATCAGTTAGATTGGGAATTCTTTAAAGCAGGGACTATGCTCATTCATCTCTTAGCATGGTGCCAGGTACATGCAAGGAGTTTAATTGATGCAGGTTGTATTGAATTTGTTGTAACTGTACATTAAAACACAGAGAAGGGGATGTTTAACTTTTCCTTAGTCTCCAAATGCCATGTTTTTTGTTATTCTATTTGTGCTGAAAACATTTGTACATTGCCTTTAGGTAACTTATAAGAATTTATGAATTTATCTGTGCTTATCTGCCTACCTATCTACATCCATCTATCTATCTATCTGGGTATATATACTTATTTCTAAGAATACAGCTGTCTCTAGTATAATGCAGTACTCTTTAGGATGGAGGCAGTATCCATGGGATAAAGATTGCCCTTTATTTTATTTTTATTTATTTTTTTGGTACCTGGGATTAAACACAGGCCTCTTAATCAATGAGCCACATCCCCAGCCCTTTTTTATACTTTATTTAGAGACAGGGTCTCACTAAGTTGTTTAGGGCCTTGCTAAATTGCTGAGGCTGGCTTTGAACTCACGATCCTCCTGCTTCAGCCTCTGAAGACTATGGGATTACCACAGTGCCTGGCAAGATTGCCCTTTAATAGGCCTCCATTGGTATCTGTTATGGTGTGAATATGGTTTGTTCCCTCTGACATTCCTGTTGAAATTTGATTGCTATAGAGTGGTGTTGGGTGTGGGGATTTAACAGGTCATTCAGAGGGATTAATGCCTTTCACATGTGAGTTTTTGCTCTTGAGGGATGAGATAGTTGTTATAAAGAAAGACTAGTCCTCATATTTTATCTTTCCTTTTTTTTTTTGTATGAAAAAGGCTTGAAAAATCCAAGTTACCTTATTCCAATGAATCCCAGTTCCTTTTTGAGATTTGATTTAAAATGCATATTTAACGAGCTAATAAAAAAATGATAGTGTTCATGTTACTGATGGAGCCCAGGGGAAGAGACAGCTGGAGTCTCCTGCTTGCCCTTCTGCTTTCTGCCATGAGTTGAGGTAGCATGAAGCTAGCAGGCAACATCCTCTGAACTTCTCAGCCTTCAGAACTGTAAGAAATAGAAAGTCTGGTGGTCCATTTTCAAAATATAGTGTTCAGCCTTAATGGGATCCAATTATAGTCATTTTTATTATAGTCCTTCCCCTTTGCTCTCCCCAATTTTAAAATTAGCAATTGTATAGATTGTATCCCTGAGTCCTCCAATCAGGGTGAAGCACTATTAGATTAGCTATATAAATCCGTGAACTGCCTGCCTAGGTGCACTTCCTAGTTAGGTTCCAGTAGCATGCCCTTCTGGCAGAAGGAAAGGTTTGCCTTGCCCACTCACTTTCAAGCATGAGTTTGATTTCTTGCAGGTACCTCCATTATTTCTAATAGAACCATGAGCCAGAAAAACTGCTTTCCTTTATAAATCACCCTATCTTCTGTTATAGCAATAGAAAAATGAATTAAGACAGTGTCTTTCTGAGATATTTGCATCATTTTGTAGCTTCAAGGAGTGTGGCACAGGAAGTGTTTACTGAGTTATTGGCAATAAGGATGTCTGTGGAGGGTTCTTAAGAGACTGTATTTAGGATAGAGGGGAGAATCAGAGCTTAAAGTGATTTTTTTTTTTTGTTGTTGTTGTTGAAGAGTGAAGTGCTGCACAGGCCAGCTGGGCTATCTGTGGCCTTGGGATGGCATCGAGTACATTGGCACTCGGAACCCAAGGAGATGTTAGTTTTGAATGTCAAGAGTACCTGGGAAATGCCTGAAGGAATTGCTGGAGGCACGTTCACTGGCGCCCGTCTTCCCAAAGGTCTGGTCTTCCAGATTTAGTCAGGGCTTGATCAGTCAGCTTTCTGTTCTCCGTAACTCAACAGGAAGGTAGCCAGCTGGGAATGGAAAAATCCCCCTTCCAAATAGCAGCTCATCAGGACCTGTAGAAACATAGGCAGGTGTTAGTAGCAAAAAGCATGGGTCATGCTGGAACTCAGGGTTCAGATGGACCCTCCATCCAGACATTCAGGTTACTTTACTCCATGAATCCCAGTTCCTTTTTGAGATTTGATTTAAATTGCATATTTAACAGAGCTAATTATAAAATCATAGTGTTGATGTTATCCATGGAGCCCAGGGGAAGAGACAGCTGGAGCCTCAGGAAAAGGTCCAGACTGGTGTCAGCAGACAGATACTACACTCGAAAGAGTCACAGAGGTGGCCCAGCAGTTAACAGCAACCCCTGTGAGCCAGCCCCAATCTAGGATCTTCAAATGATGGCTTGGGAGATAAATTCCAAATAACAATCCATGAGGTGGCTTTTAGATGTTATATTCAGAGGAAGCCACGGCACTGAATATTGTCATAGAGTAGGGATATTATCCAAAATGGTAACTTTAAAAATGAATACGTTTCTGAGCCTCTCAAGTTAAGTCAGTATAATTTTTTAAAAAATAAGCAGTCATGTCAATGATGGATAAAATGATTACTGTCAAATGAATTAAATCAATGCTAGAGACATAAGAGGAATTTCTTCAGCCTGGGATGAATAGGCACAAGGTTTACAAGCAGGTCAGGTTATGATTTCTGGGTTGTTTTCTCACCTGGGTCATGGAATGGAAGGACATTAGTCATGAAGTTCTCTGTCACAGAGGTGGAAACTATCAACTTACTCTTGTTGCTCCAAGGAGCTTCCCCTGGAGATGACCTAAAGCACGTGATAGGAAGCTCTTTCTGGTCTGGTCGGGATAGGGTAGGTATCATTCTGTGTGGGACAGTAGAATGGATGTTCCACCTTGTGGCTGCATTTCCCTGGGATAGTGGGTATGTTCCCAAGACAGACTATAAGTCATTCCTAGAGCTCTGTTCAGGGAAGTGGTTATGTATGGGGCCATAATTGTGGGTTTAGGTGGTAGTCTCCTCTGTGTCTCTACCCTGATGCTCACTATCTGTGGGACCTGAGCAAGTATTTAATGTCTTTATGCTTTATAGAGCAGAATATTTTTATATTAAGTGGTGTAAAAAATAAAAGTACCTACAGATAGTACTATTTTTTTGACTAAAATAAATCCTAAATATTATTATAGAGAAGGTGTCCACAAGCGAGAGTGCCACCTGTTTTAGTTAATGTTTCATCGGAACATGACCACATCCCTTCACTTTGTATGGTCTGTGGCTACTTTCATGCTACCAAGTCAGGGCGGAGTAGTTGTGACAGACACCATACTGCCAGCAAAATATATTGATTCTCTGGTCCTTTACAGAAGAAAGTTTTTTTTAATGCTTATTAGAGGCTTCCAGAGGCAAGTCTGAAAATCAGGAGGAACCAGAAGACTGAACAAATGAGAAAAGGAGTTAGCAGTGTCTTGTCAGTCAATAGGTGAGAAGATGGGGGTATGTTTGGGGTGGAGGGGTCTGATTCACAGCCCTAATTTTTCCTGTACTTTTCCCACTGTGGCATGAATCTCATCTACAGAGTTTTGTTGCCTGCCTGCCAGACAGCTGTCTGCCAGCACACCCAGGCCTTGACCCTGCCAGGCCAAGATGCTGATTCCTCAAGGCCTTCCTTTTGTCCTTAGACTTTTTACTCATCCTTTCCTGATCACAGAACACAGTTGTATGCTGGGCTCTTTCTAATCAGGAGGGCAGGGAAGAAGATGCCAGAGGAAGAAAGATAGGACTACATTTTTGTTTAGTGTGTCTCAGTTAACATGTTTCCATGAACCCCCAGGCTGATGAGAGCTTCCAGTCTCAAAAAGTCTGTGTGCTTTCTGACTGATCTTGGATTTGAGCTCACTCGGAGGTGTGATCAGAAAATGCTTTTGAGTCTGAAGCCTTAGTGGACAGGACAGATCTTTGTGGTATAATTGGAAGGATTCACATAAATCTGCTTGAACTGAAACATCCCATTCCTTAGTAAGAGGCGGAAGCCTGAGGGATGATACCTAACAGGTGTCAAGTGTCATCCTGAAATCCTTAAGAAGGAAGACTGGGTTTTGATGGTATTTATGGCACCCTCTTACCTAGGAGAGAAAACGTGCTTGAAGGATCAGGGTCTTAGAATCAAAAAAATGACAGGACACAGTAGGGCCATAGAAATTATCCAACCATTTCCTCTTCATGATGTGCAAACAGAGGCCTAGAAATTCGATAAGAGCTGTCCAAGTCATTGACCAGTCACAGACCAATGTTTTGACTTTAAAGAAGATGAGTTAGACGGTCTGGTTCAATGGTACCCCCAGAACTTGCGAGGCCTTGAAGTTCTTGTTAGGAGGTGTGGACGGTTTTCTCTATTTCACGAAGTCAAATATAAGCCATGCCTGTATTTATCCATGTTAAGGTCAAATCATTTAACCAAAATGTCAGGTTTTATTATTCTGGTTGGAAATGTATTAACCCAGTGTGCTAACAACACTGGCTGTTCCATAAAAACAGCTTGACAGTCAGAACTTTCTATTTGTGTGTGTGTGTGTGTATGTAAAAATTTGTTAATCAGAGCTTATTTCATATGCATATAATAATAGAGTTTTTATTTACATATATCTTCCAATCAGAACTTACTGTTACATAAATATACAATATAGTATATTTATGATTAAACTAGAGGACTAATTCAATTCATACTTAATACAGTACATTTGATAAAAAAAATTGAAGTATGGCATCCACCCATATGGGAATGCTTAATAAAAGGGATTCCTAGTGTAGAAATGATTGGGAACCACTGATCTAGTTTAGGAGTCCACACACTACAGTTTGCAGGCTAAATTTGACTTGCTGCCTGTTTTGATAATAAAGTTTTATTAGGAAAAAGACATGCTCATTGCATTGTCTATGGCTGCTTTCCTGCTAAGTAATGGAGCTGAGAATTTGGGATAGAGACCACAGATCTTACAGATCTCACAAAGTCTATGCATTTACACTCTGGCTTATTACAGAAAAGGACAATTTCTGATCTAGTCTAGCCAGCTCAATTCACAGATAATGAAACCATCTTGGGGGGTAGGATGACCTGTCCCAGATCAGATGGCCAGAACTGGGAGAGTTAGAGTCAAAACCTCCTCCTTAGTTTCTCTCTTTGATTTCATGCCCCAAACCACATTGTGCTACACATACCATTCAATTGTCTCCAACAGGCCTGGAATACAGGAGACTTTTGAAGTCAAAGGGGATTACATGTGGAGAAATTTCGGCAGGATCCACACACAAAGGAATTAATCATTAGTGGCTAGCTTTTTCCACTTGGCATTTTTGCTTTCTGTGCGGTAGGCTCAGGCACTTGTTGTGGAATAAGCACTCCCAGAGAACGTACTATGTGGATCTTTAAAGTATATGTCATCAATCCTTACAGGATTGGGGGGTATTCTTACTCCTATTTAAAGATGATGAAACCAAGGCACAGAGGACATGCTCATGGTCACAAAACAGGAGCATTGGAGAACTGCACAATAAACTCTAGAGCTAGCCTTGTCTAAATCACTCGTTATATATGATCATCCTGCTTTTTTTTTTTTTGGTGCTGGGGATTGAACCCAGGGCTTTGTGCATGCAAGGCAAGTACTCTATCAACTGAGTTCTATCCCCAGCCCACTGCTTCTTTTTTGATGCGGGGCCTGCCATTGTTGGTTAGAAGTACAGGCTTCCTTCTTTTTGAAAGAAACCAGTATTTACATTCATAGAAACCATGATTTCATTCCCTGTGTCTCAAAACAGAGAATCTTTCTGTGTCTTCTTACAGGATGAGGCTGCACATCCCTCAGACCCTGCAGAAGGAAGAAGCACAACTAATGATATAATAGCACTTAACTTCCTGGTTTAAAGCTCCTCTCCATATAATTTACCCTGGGAGACCAGGATGCTCAAGACTTAGAAAGAATTAGATTAGGTATTAGGAAAGGAAGTTATTTCATTGAATTCAAATTGTAGCTTGATAATAAGAAACAAATGTGATTAGAAATATAATTATCTTTTTAAAATAAAAATTTAGGATTTTTTAAAACTCTTTTTTTGATAAATCAGATTTGCAGGAAGATGTAATAAAGAAAAGGAAAAAGAAAAATAAAGTATACAGAGAGGGACCATTTTCATTTAATGGTAACATCTTGAATAGCAAAAGTTAACTATCAAACCTGGAAAATTGCCATTGGTATAATTCACACAGCTTATTCAAATCTGACTACATTTACCTGAACTTCTTAGTGTGTATGTATGGGTGTATAGTTCTGTGCAATTTATCACAGGTGCAGATTTGTCTAACCACCAGCATAACCAACATATGGAATTTTTCCATCCCAGAAGCCTCTCTTATGTGGCCCTCTATAGCCACACCCATCACCATTTAAATCTTCATTTTGTTACCTGACAACCTGTCATGTTTTCTACTTCTGAATACTGTCATTTTAAGAATGTTATGCAAATGCAATCATATAGTTTTTAACCTTTTGATATTGACATTTTTTTCACCCAGCATAATACCCTTGAGATGCATCCAAGCTGCTGTATATGGTTCATTCTTTATTGCTGGTAGCATTCCATGGTGTGGATCTATCACTGTTTGTTTAACTATTCACCTGTTGGAGGACATTTTGCAGTTTTCAATTATTAGTAAAGCTGCTATAAATATTTATGTGCAAGCTTTTTTTGTGTATATATGCAAGGCCATAGTTTTTGTTCTCTGAGATAAATGTATAGGAGTAAAAAATTGTGTCACATATTAAGTACATTTTTTTTGTAGGTGTTGTTACTGGAGATTGAACCCAGGGACACTTTACTACTGGGCTAGCCTCAGCACTTTTTATTTTGAAACATGGTCTCACTAAATTTCCAACACTGGTCTCAAACTTAACGGTCCTCCTGCCTCAGCATCCTGAGTCACTGGGATTATGGCAATGTGCCACCCAAGCCTAGTGTACCTGTTAGTTTTATAAGAAACTACCAGATTATTTTCCAAAGAGGCTGCACCATTTTACCAGTAATATGTGAATGATCCAGATATTCTGCATCTTTGTCAGCATTTGATTTTATTATTATTTTTCACTTTAGCATTTCTGATAGATATGTAGTGATAGATCATTTGCATTTCCCTAATGGCCAATGGTGGTTGATTTTCTAGTGTATTTTCATGTGCTTATTTGCCACCTGTATATCATCTTCAATAGAATGTCTATTTATGCATTTTGCCTATTTGATAAATGGATTTTGTTTTTCTTTAAAAATCATCACATTTTGGAAGTTCTTAATTTAATTTGGATATAAAAACTTTATTGAATATGTTGTTTGTAAATATTTTCTCCCACTATGTAGTACGTTTTGTGATTTTTTTTTTAATTTGGTAAGGAGGATTGAACCCAGGGATGCTTAACTACTGAGCCACATCCCCAGCCCTTTTTATTTTTTATTTTGAGACATGGTCTTGCTAAGTTGCTTAGGACCTCAATAAGTTAGTGAGGCTGGCTTTGAACTTGTGATCTTCCTGCCTCAGCCTCCAGAGGCGCTGGGATTATAGGCTTGAGCCATCGCGCTTGGCTGTTTTGTCATTCTTGTCTCAATTTTTTTCAGAGTAAAGATTTTCTATTTTAATGAGGTTTATCAATTTTTCATTTTATGGATTGTGCTTTTAGTATCAAATGAATTGATTTTTTTACAAGAGGGTGAGGATTGGCTGGAACTAGTGTTAAGGAAAGAATTTGTGGGTTAGCCACAAAACATGAAAAGGTTAAGTGGCCTTTTAATTCTCCCTGTGCTAATGGTGGTCTGAAGCCTTGTTTTAGCATCAAGCCATCACAAGACTTCTAAGTTGAGTCCTTGACATGCCATTAGTGTCCAGGAAAGGAGGCAGAGACAAGGTGTCAGTTATGTGGGCACAGAATAAAACCCTCAAGAGCCAAGAGCTATCTCTGAGAATTAATGAACTGCTTTCCTCCAGCCTATTCAAATAATCCAGCTCATTTCATGTGAGATAAATTGCAGGACCTTGTCACCCTGGCTCCCAGAGGAGGACACTTCTGTGATTCATGATGCTTGGCCCCTGAGAGCCTGAGATGGGGGGAGGAGGGCCTGCCTGGCTGACTGATGACTTGGGGCCTTGCTGGCTGACCTCACTGCAAGGCTGCTGCTTTAGGAGAAGGGTGGAAGAGGTATTCAAATGAAGCCACTGTCCACAGGACAGGCCTGGAGCATGCCACCTCAGAGGGGGCAGTCTAAACAACTGTCAGGTTAAATCCAACATGGCTCTTCATGCTCTGCATTCTGAAGTGGCTGCCAGGACTCAGAAAAAGGTTAGAGTTTAGCTTTGCTGCCCTTAGCCTCTGCAATAGCAGAGGTGGGTGTGTTGGTTGGTGCTTTTATGTGTTCTGTGGGTGGAATTGGGTTGTACTGCAAGGAATAAAAGAATTGAATGTGAGAAAGAATGCAGTTTGCCAGAAACAGAGTCTAGGGTATGATCTTGTGGTCCACAATTCCATATGGAGGCATGTATATCTAGTCCTTTGAACCACAAAGGTTAATGGAAATTAACCAGAAAGCAACTTCTTTCTTTCTTTTTTAAAAATAACCGACTGCTTCTTTTAATCTATTTACTGCAGCTATTTTCCCTGCCACTAGATACAAGCACAGGCATTTCCCTGAATTTTATGGTCATTCTTACATAATATAAAATTTAATAATCCCCAAACACAGCTTAGATTAAGAAAATAGAATGTTGACTGACTTAAAATAATGTTAGCTACTAGGTAATTCTTCTTCTCCTCCTCCTCCTCCTCCTCCTCCTCCTCCTCCTCCTCCTCCTCCTCCTCCTCCTTCTTCTTCTTCTTCTTCTTCTTTTAGTATTGGGGATTTAATTCAGGGGCACTTTAACACTGAGATACTATATACCCAGTTCTTTTAAATTTTAATTTTGAAACAGGGTCTCACTAAACAAGGGCCTTGCTAAGTTGCTGAGGCTAGCATCAAATTTGCAATCCTCCTATCTCAGCCTCATGAGTTGTTGGGATGACAGGTATGTACCTCTACATCCTGACCAATTCAAATTCACCCTAGCCAGGTATGGGAAGTAGGCCAGCAGTGAAGGACAAAAGGTGTGGTTGGCTTCTGTATCTCCTGTTTCTGGCTAGCTATTTCTGACTCTTCCAGGTTGGAGATGAGAAGGCAGGTGGAGGGATCAAGGAAATAGAATGTTACTTAATAGACACCAGTGGGAGATGGCTTCAAGTTCCTGCAACTTGGCAGATATTAAAAATAGAATCTCTGTCTCTTGTGATATTCTGGTTGGTTCTTTGGAGAACCAACCTTCTCCATCACTAGAGGTTCTTTGGAGAACCAACCCTTCTCCATCACTAGAGGTCTCTCACTAGTTGTGCCCTCTTGCAGTCGGAGGCATCTGCTATCTGGCTGGTCACATTTTCTATAACCCTTGGGAATTCGGCAAGAACTTCAGCTACCATCTTTCTAGTAGAGAAAGTTCTCAGTGAGGGTAATTTTGTCATCCAGAAGATAACTGGAAAGGTCTGCAGACATTTCAATTGTCACAGTGGGATTGTTATTGGCAGGTTGAGACCAGAAAATCTACTAAATATCTTATAAGGCACAGAACAACCCCACTCACACCCCACAGCAAAGAATTCTCTATCTCAAAGTGTTAGTAGTGCAACCCAACTATAGAACACGGGAAACTCTCATGCATCTTTCCTCTAATGAATTCTGGGCTTGCAGGTGAATATCATTGAAGTTATTTTCTTCAGCTTCCCTGTCAACAGCTTGCCGGTACATTTCTTGTCCCTATTTCCTTACTGCAGTTCTCTGGGTGGTCCTGTTCAAATGCTTCTTTCTCAGCTTGGAGGTGAAGCATACTGTACAACTCTAGAGAAATCATGCATAAATCTCTTCCTCCACTTTCATTCCCTCGGTAAGGGTTATAGGCTTAAGAGTTATCTGATAATTGGAAATTTATCTGTTATATATTGCCACAATACTTCTGTATAAAATACAGTGCACAACCTCCATGATATATGGTATGTGTAACTCTTGCTGTGTCCTTGGGGCAATTGACTAAAGTTCTACTGGTCTGAGATTGCTCAGATGTCTGGAGTCAACTGGTCACCTTCTTAGCTAGGACAGGTTTGGCTGGAGTGATTTCTTTATGGGTCTTTCATCCCCCAGAAGCCTTGCTTGGGTGTGTCGTCATGGCAATGATGAATTAAGAATGCAAGCAAGTTTTTTTATGCAAATTCTCTAAGTCTCTGCTTGTGTCATGCCTGTGTCTTGTTTGCTAGTATCCCCTTCACAGAAGCAAATCACATGACCAAGTTCAGAAGTCCTAAGTTATTGTTAGAAATCAGTTGACTGGCAGAGAGAGGATGAAAATTTTGGGTCACTGATGTAAGAAATCTACTCAATTTCTATAAGACATTCATCTAAAAATGTAGTGTCTCTATGGGATACAGAGATATAGGCTGGAATCTCAGCAATTAGGGAGACTGAGGAAGGAGGGTCACAATTTCAAGGTGAGCTTGGGCAAGTTAGTGATCCTGTCTTAAAATAAAATTTAAAAAGTTGTGTATGTAGCTCAGTGGTACAGTATTTGCCTAGCAGGTATAGGCCCTATGTTCCATCCCTAGTACTGCAAAAAAAAAAAAAAAAGTATGTGGTCTTAGCTTTAAAGCTCAGTAGAAACATAAATAGGAATATTCTCATATTTACAGACAATAGACATGTAGATGTTTATCCTGCTCATTATATTATATATGGTCAGCATGCAACATATGTGCTGTCTTCATTGCAAAAAAAATGACAGAAACAACTGAATGGATGGGTGGATTAATGGGCTGGGGAACAGCTAGAAAGACAACATTAGAGATAGGAACCGAATGGATCAGGAGCTAAGTGGCTCTAGCCTGACTTGTTTTCACTCCCAGCTCCAAGGGACCCACGTTATAAACTTACACCCAATCTCTACTTCAAAATATGAAACTTTAGGAAAATCAGAAGTAGGGCCCCTTCTGAAAAAGATAAAACATGTCTGAGATTCAGTAGAAGAAATGTTAGGAGCCTGGTTTTCTTTGAATTTATATAAGCACCAGGGCTGAAAAATACAGCAAAACATATTGGAAGTTTTCTCACTCCTATCTGTTCTTTTTGTTTTTTTCTTTCCCTATTATACAATAAAGGAAGACATTTATTGAGAGCTTACCATATTTAAGGCATTGATGTAAGTGTTTTACAAGCTTTATTTTCTCAACTCAGAGAGGCATGTACAATTATTTTATTATTAAGGCAACTGAGACTTAGGGAAAAGTTTAATAACTCATCTAATGTCACAGAGCTGGTAACTAGCAAAATAAAAAAAAATGAATTCAGTCTATCTTCCTTTCAATCTTTGCACTGTTCTGCCTCAAACCTCAGGTTTGGATTTGGTAGAAAAATCTCAAGCCAGTTTGTTCTTATCAACCCCC
>NW_026000223.1:3461432-3489092 GCF_001458135.2 Marmota marmota marmota
CCCCATAATTTCATGGAAGAAATTGGTTGATTCATTTTGAAGCCCTGGGGAAGTTCTATCCCTTCAAACATTTTCCCTTCACCCCATACCTATATTATCCAGAGATGTGTTTTCTTTGCCCCCTTTGGACCACTTAATTACATTCTCTCTTCTTTAGGAGGAAAGCTGACATGTAATTATTTTCATGATTAACACTCTTGTGCAGCTAATTGTAATTATGCCTTATAATCACAGTTATGATCATCAATTACTCATTCCTGATTCATTTGAATGTTTTTCTTTATCCAAGCTTGGCAAAGTTGATGGAGCTAAGGTGCCTGCCTCTATACACAGAAAACACGCGCATGCGTGCACACGTACTAAATTATACATGATCATTATTTTGGTCTTCTCTAGTTTAAACTTTTTTTTTGGTCCCATATTTCATATGGCGCCTCACTGGCCACTGCCCATTGCTGTTGATATTTCCTCTCATTTCTGACTTGGCTTCCTTTACGATCCTTTTATCCATACTGTTTATGTGGGGAGTGGGGATTCCTGCTCTAGGGTTATGGGATGGCTAAACATATGATTCCTGAGACTGGTCAGGTGAAACTGAGAGCAGTTTTCTTGTCACATATAATCACAACCCCAGGGAGGAGACCTCTGTGCAGGACTATACAGCAATTGCACTTAGGAAGAATGGCCAACCAAGAGCTGTGAGCAGAATACAACAGTTACTAGTATGGCATTATGTAAAAATGTGGATGTGTAACCGATGTGATTCTGCAATCTGTATTTGGGGTAAAAATGGGAGTTCATAACCCACTTGAATCTAATGTATGAAATATGATATGTCAAGAGCTTTGTAATGTTTTGAACAACCAATAAAAAAAAAAAAAGAGCTGTGAGGGACAGGCCTTGCAGTATCAACAGAAAGGGTGCCCCCTGGTTCCTGTAGAGTGAGGCGACTGGACCATTTAAATAATTCAGTAGGTTGGTAGGGAACTAAACCTTGCCGCTCTGGGAAAAGGAGAAACTGTGCCTCGTTTCTTTGAGGGGGACAGTTTTTTTGGGTGGAGGGCCCTTATGCATATGGGAGCTTAGTAGAGAAGAGATTGCTTGGCGGCCATTTGAGGATTTCAATGTGTAAGGTCCTTGCTTAGCGTCTGGATGGCCATCTTAAGTGACAGCCGTTATTTTAAGAAAAATTTTGTTTTCCCATTCAAGGGCATTTCTGAGAAACGCTCACCGTGACTCCCTCGTGCCAACCCAACCCTTCACTATCTGCATTAGGACCCACCTGGCTCTAATCCCTGAACCTGCCCCATAAAAGTCCTGAACCCCAAGCCTGTTTTGCCTCTCTCCATCTATGGAGAGATGTGCCTTTAATTGTCAACTCTGACAAATAAACTCTTGTGTGTATCTCTGCCTGGTCTCCGCCTTTCATTTCTTGCTCACCTGTCTCGCGGTTCCTCGCTTTCCTTTCACACTGGAGGTCAAAGCAACACATAATATAGATCCTTATTTTACTACATACCTCTCCTTGAAGTTGGGGCAATGATGCCATAAAATGAAGAGGTTATAGCACAAGTCCTGGAGATGGACTGTATAGGTTTGCACTCTGGCTCTATTTCTTACTAGCTCTTTGATCATAGGAAGGTCACTTAATATTCCTCTACCTTTTTTCCATATGTAAATGGGAAAAATTCAGCAGCTACTTCATTGGGTTGTCATGAATATTAATCTTGTTCTACCTCAGTGATAAAGCACTTGGCTCAGTGCCCATCCACTGCATTAATTAAAACATCTATCTAGTCTTCTTAACAAGTCTTCTCTGGTTTGATCTTTGAGTTCTGTAAGGCCTAGAGAACATTGTCATTTTCTCTCTTTCTTCTAAGCTGCTTGAAGGAACTCATCTTCCCTATTATAATTCTATATCGCAGAATCCCAACTAAGCCAGGCTACTTAGTCCTCCATGAAGAAGATCCATGTGCAGACCAGGACCAGTGCATCCTCCCCTCAAAGTCTGGGGGCCAACAAATCACTTAAACTGTAAGCACCTTCTACCATCTACTATTCCTTAACTATGCTTTGTCCTGGGTTGCAGCCTGAACAAAAACAGGAACCCTATTTGACATTGTGCTCCAGAAGCTTGAATTGAAGGCACCATGCGGCAGTTATTATTCATCTGTGTTCCACCTGCAGTGCACATAGGTTGCAGGTTGTGTTCTCTGGGAAGCAGGACTGAGACGGAGACTGGCACATGGAAAGTTTAATAGGGAGTGTTCAGGGGTTTCATGCCTGTGGAAGAAGGAAAGAAAACAGGCATTGGATAGGAGAAATTAGGCTGCAAGGTAGCCACAACAAGGACCTCACAATCCCACAGGAAGGGCTGGAGCTGGAATGACACTTCAGAGGTCAGAACATGGAGTTGAACAAACAGGAAACCCTGACATTGTGCTTTTATGTAGGTATAGCCACCAGATTCAGAGATGCCTATTTATTTTCCCTGGCTATCAAAAGCTTTAAATTGGGTTAGGGATGTAGATCAATGTTAGAGTGTTTGCCTAGCATGCATGAGACCCTGGGTTCCATCCCCAGCACCACTAAAACAAACAAACAAACAAGGAAACAAACAAAAGAATACCTCTAAATTCATCCATTTATTCTATTCTTCAAGTCCCAATATGGTATCTTCCCACAAAATGTTCTTCATGTCTTCTGTAAGATAAGGTGTTATCCTTTCCTAAACACCCCTATTTATGGTTTGTTCTAATCTTGAAAACTTATCCATTATTACTGTGCCTTGTCTTGCTGATTGTAATTTCACAAATCCAAGCCTTATCTGTCCACTTAAGATATGAGCTTGGCAAATAGTGGGTACTTTGTATGTTCTTGCTGATTAATCTTTCCTTCAAATGCATGTGATGATCTCAGTAGGTCCATTCTCTGGAGGCCTGATGGGATAGTGTAGATGGTTCTGGGGAGGAATAGGGCCCAGATTTACTGAGGGGCAAAGTCTTCTGTTTCCTCTTTTGGCTCAGTTGCTGATGTTTTGCTTGACTGTTTCCATCTAATAGAAGAAGGCTGATTCCGAGTAATTGTGATTTTTAGTCTCAAATCAGAGAGTTACACAGAAAAGAGCTCTGACTCTGTAGAGTTCAGTGGCAGATTTGCTTTATAATTCTCCTCTAGGAAATCTGAGAGGAGGAAAAAAAAAAGCCTACCACTCATTGAATACCTTGAACTGAAGGCACCATGTGGCAGTCATTACCCACCTAACATACATCTGTGTTCCACGTGCAGTGCATATAGGTTGCAGGTTGTGTTCTCTGGGAAGCAGGCCTGAGATGGAGATTGGCACATGGGAAGTTTAACAGGGAGTGTTCAAGGGTTTCATGCCTGTGGAAGAAGGAAAGAAAACAGGCATTGGATAGGAGAAATTAGGCTGCAAGGTAGCCACAACAAAGACCTCACAATTCCACAGGAAAGGCTGGAGCTGGGATGACACTTCTTAGGTGTCCCACATTGGGTGCAGGAGCCAGGTCTTTAAAACAAGCACTGAGCAGTCCCCGAACGTGTGCCACCTCTGGGAAGGTATGTAACCTTGCACAATTACCAAAGAGAGTTGACAACTGAGGGCTGTCTACAGGAAGCACCCATATGAACTGAAGAAATGAGTCATTCAATTCCGACGGAGGAGTTGAATGGTGCAGCTTCTTCTCAACAAATTTCTGGTCTTTGTTGAACTCATGCTCTCTGTCTTTGAAAATCTTTATGCACAGTGGCAGCCTCACTGTAGATGAATGAACCAGGAGTAGAGCCTATACCCAAACTGGACCAATAAGCTGTCCTTTCCTAGGGACTTAAAATACTGGATACCAGTTTGTTGTTGTAGTGATGACAATTGCTTGATGTCACATGCATGGGATGTTAAGAAATCCAGTCTATAAGGGGACATAGACATGATAACTCATGAGATTTTAAGGGGATAAAGTGACAGATTGCCTGGATTCCTGACTTTTTGTTTCTTGGTCCTTTGTGAGGTTCTGATTGTGCTTCCTGTCCTTGGGCTCTATAAAATAGTGTGGGCTCTCATTTCCCACCTCATTTTCCTGAAGCTAATAGGGCTTCTGTTATCTTTAAATGAAAGAGCACTGGTAACGAAACTGAGGTTCAGAGAGGTTGAGGAACTTATTCAAAATTACACAACAAATTAATTACTATATAAAGTCTTTTTTCCCTCTCTGGAAATAATTTTTTTCTGCTATATAATAATATAAATTAAAAATTAACCAAAATAAAGTCCAAGTTTTAATATTATCATATACACTTATGTTCACTTTCTCTTTTAAGGATTTAAAGTACATTCATATTTACCATTTCATTATATTTGATCAATACAGTGAACTCATGAGGGTATGCAGAGTAGATGGATAAAAAAAACTAAAGTGTGAGCCAGGGACAAAGTCCAAGAAAGAGGTAGAAGCTTCATTTTGGTAATGGGTCCAATTGAGTCTAGAAGTATCTTTTTTTTTTTTTTCTGAGCAAATACATACTTAGTTTTGGTTTCAAGATTCTCTCTTTCTTTTTTTTGTGGGAAAGGGGGGGCGGTACTTGGGATTGAACCCAGGCCTGGCACATGCTAGGCAAGTACTTCACTACCGAGCTACATACTTGACGTACTTGGCACTTTTCAAGTTTTATTTATTTATTTATTTGTGGTACTGGGGATTGAACCCAGGGTGTTCTACATCTCCAGACCTTAATTTAATTTAATTTAACATTTTTTGAGAGAGAATTTCACCAAGTTATCCAGGAAGACCTCGAATTTGCAATCTTCCTGCCTCAGCCTCCTGAGTAGCTGGGATTTACAAGCTTGTACCATCATGCCCAGTTCAATAATGTTCTTTTAGGTGGCTGAATTTGGCTCAGAAGAGGTACAGTCTAAAGATTCTGTTAGGAAATGGGGTCTGTGGCGTCAGAGTGATTGGAACTTTACAGCTATCAGGATAATATAGGAGGAACCTGGATTTAGACTCTGTGGAAATTTAAACTTCAGTTCTTTGAACTAGGGAGAGTCCCTTGGCTCTGGTAAATCCAAAAATGTAAAGAAGACATTGAAGCAACAACTGAAGAGAACACCAGGTCTGTGTCTCTCCCTGTCTGCTGTGGGGTGTGCAGTGCACTGTAGACTCAGTGGGGAGGTTACTTAGGAATATCTTGCAACACAAGATTGGCTGTTTCTGTGTACATTTTCCCATTCAGCAGCAAATTCTTTTCCAGAATAAGTCCAGGTATAAATAAGTAATAAACAAATAAGGGGAAAAGTAGTGCCTTAGGCCAATGTGAGGTTTAAAGTCCTCCCTCTCACTTACTTGACTGTGAGCTATTTTATCTTTGTAGTCTTGAAAGCAGGTCTAATATAAACTAGGAATACTTTGCACACCCACCCCCTCCAAATCATAAGTTTAAGGTAGATGTAAAATTGCCATTTTCTTTCTGAGAAATTTCAGTTACATTAGCTCATTCACGGCCTAATCCTGATTATATTTGAGAGTTGAGTGCTGGATCTCTTGATCATATTAGAACTGCTGCCTGTGGTAGCTCATTGATATTGGCTAACAGACTCTTGCATGTGTCTTCTGTTGGAGGTTCTGGTGTGCAGAGGCTTCTTATTAACTGGCTAGGTTGGAGTCATTTTAGTTGAATATTTCTGTGTCTGCTCTGTATTTTCAGGTCAACCCAATCATAAACATATATGTGGGAGCAGAAGTTATCCTGAAAGGCAAATGGCTATATTATTAAATCTGATGAATAATTTTTAATCAGGTAAGTATGCATCTTCAGGAAGGACAATTGAGGTGGTAATATATGTGCACTAGAGTCTATGTGTGTGTGTTTGTGTGTGTGTGTAATTGTGGATGGAGATGAGGAATATGTGGCTATGGTGGATATGGGTTGGTCAAATGCCTATTTTAGGAATTATTCCAGTTTTTTTAAACACTGAAAAATAAAATTAAAAAAAAAATCACTTCTATGGTGCTAGAATTTGCTCGAACTTGGATTCAGCCCATGTTCCTGCTCTCCTCACCTCTAACAGAGGGCACTGGGGGCAGAACTCTTGCTACAAAGGGATCCTATTGCCTATTCTGAAGAAGTCAGAGTCTTCCTCAGATGAATAAATAAAGAGCAGACCTCCAGCTCTGAGGTGACTGCTTTATTAATAAAGCATACAAGGAAATGTTAGTTTTGGGTGCTAATATGAGCCTAACGTCTTGATCTGGGCTCCTCATTTCTTTGGAATGCTTCCTGTTCTATGTGGGTTTCTCCTGTGGCATTGCTGCTGACTATGCTCCATTTCCTCTGATCCTTCACAGAAAGCCACTCGGCAATGATCAGCAGTGGTGGCACTGCTCTCTCGGGACCAATGGTCTCTCTCAGGATCAGTGTCCTCACTGTGTCAGGCCTCATCTCCCTCCCAGCCAGAGATATCTTCTTATGCTTTAGTGGCCTGGTTTAGTTGGATCAGAATTTGTAAGCTAGAATTGGAAGATGCAGTAAGGGCTTATTCTGACAAACATGAAAACCCAAGAGAAGCAATTTGACTAACAGAGCAGATTCTTACTGTGGGAAAAGTAGAACCCAGGAATACATGATTCCCAATTCAGGGATCTTTTCATTTCTGTGATTTGGTGGTATTCACTAATTGCTCAGACCCTTGCCTTCACCAAGCCATAAGCTGTTACAGAAAATTTCAATTCACACTGAATTTTCTTCCCTAACCTATGCCCCACACTAGAGATGGGGACTGCTCCCTTGATTTCATATGGGAATATTAAATATCTAGCAAACTTAAGTGACAGTGCTTAAGCCAATGACTTGACTGGTGGTTTTTAAATACTTTGAGGAGAATGTCCTTAAATGGTCCCTATTTGGAATTCTAACACCTGATATACATTGGAGTAGATTTGGGGATAACAGGCACACACCATGCTTTCTCTTGCAGACCTTTACAAGTTTCCATTCAGTTGATAAATTAGAAAGTCAGTTTGCTGAATATTCATTTGCTGGCTGATGCCACCTCTGTGTTTTGAGTGTTGGGACACATGGAAAATAAAGTTTTTGCAAAAGTGATGAAAGGGAATTACTGGCACAGAGGAGAAAATTCTGAGAACTCATTTCATAATGTTCTGAGTGTGTGAGGGAAGACAGAAATGGCTTCTTTGAAATTGAAGACCTAGATTTTAATTGTCTTAATCGTAATTGCTATCTGTCAGAATTTAGAAGTGTGGTCATAATTTGTTAAGAGATTTATGGAATGAATCCTTCTTCTGGATATGTTAAAAAAAAGGATAATTATCTTTGTTGTTAGCTTAAGAACTGAGCTTCCTGTAAGTAGAAGAATAAAATAATAATTGTTACACTGGGTTCCCGTAAGGTAATACATTTTCTTGTCATTATACTGATTTAGGTGATGAACTCATTGACCCTGACCATTAAAAATATTCTCAAGTGTCCCATTTCCTTTAATAAGCTTACTTCTTGTGCTTTATAAGTGCTCGTTTTTCTTATTCCCATTTTCCCATCTTTTAAGCCAATTTCTAATTTGTAATATAATCAACCACCAAATTTTGTGAGGCTGTGAATACCAAGAGGCTATTTTAAATATGAATCTTGGCAGGACTAGAGACCTTTCCTGGCCTCCTACTGATCTTTCGGGAGACTGATCATTCCGTACCAATCAGCCAATAGGCAGCAGGCTAAGAAGAAGGTCCAGTGACTCAAATTATAAAGATGATTCTTCTTTGAGGAGGGTGACACTACTCAAAGTGTCCCTTCCACCTATGTTAATGTTATTCAGCAAATACCCTGAGTCAATCCTCAAAGAATAAAATTGGGGGCTGGTGTTGTAGGTCAGTGGTAAAGTGCTTGCCTCCCACATGTGAGGCACTGGGTTTCATCCTGAATACCACATAAAAATAAACAAATAAACAAAATAAAGGTATTTAAAAAGAATAAAATTGATGGACTATGTCTATATGTCTTACTTTTGGAGAAGATTTTTTGCAAACTTAGAGAAGCAGAGAAAAGAAGAAAAATTTTTTTACCTCCAATTTCACCACTTAGAAATTTTCAAGAATGATATTAGGTCTTTCTCATTCTATTCATAAATAATAACCAAAAATGTAGATAGAAAGAATGTTGTAATTTTATAAAATAGAATTGAATCAATATGTTGCTTTTGGAACAAAAACATCAGTTTTTTTTTTTTTTTAATTTCTACAGTATTTGGATTTGGTCCCAGGACCTTGTGCATACTTGGCAATTGCTGTACCACTGAGCTACAGCCTTAGCTCTTTAATTTTTTTTTTTAAATTAGGGATAGAGTCTTACTAAATTTTTCCACGCTACCTAGGTGAACAAGAAATAAGTGAACTTATAGAGATTGTATTGTTGAATTTATATAAACTTTTCTTTATCTCAAGATCCTTTTAAAAGGATCCTTTTAAATTAAAAGAAAAAACTAGAGGGAAAATTAAGAAATTGGAATCCTTGTGTGTGTTGTATAACTCCATGTTTCCAGGTTTTGACAGTATAGAGTAACTCCTTGCCACAGAGGTGAAGAAATCAGCAGTCTAAATGTTTCTTCACATCTCCTCCCCTCTCCACCTCACAACTGCTATTTTTACCATGTCAATGTTTATAACATTTATATTCTATTCTGTGACCATTATTTTTCACATTTAGTTCAAGTCCTATTTTTAAGAAGTTTCAAACTCTGAAGGTTGGAACACATTTCTCAATGATATTCTCCCCCCACCCCGCTTCAATTTTGCTTTCCTGGAGCTGACTCTGCTCCATCCTCCATCTCACCCCCTACTCTTTCTGGGTTGGACTTGGTATTGCCTATTCTATAAAGAATCTCCTTTCTTGGTTTATTCCATGTTTTATTTTTAAAATATTTACTGAATTAACTTCCTGAGAATATCCTATTTTTTTGAAAATAGATTTAAAAAAAATATTTGTGGGGTTGGGGGTTAGTTCGGTAGTAAAACATTTGCCTTGTGTGTGAAAAACCCTGGATTCAATCCAATCCCTAGCACTGCAAAAACAAAAACAAAACAAAAAACTTGCTGATTGTTGTATTTGATAAAATCTGATGGTTGATGAAAACTACAGGTATAGATATTAAAAACCCTGGCACAATTGTTTGAGGTTGAGACATGTGTGTGTGTGTGTGTGTGTGTGTGTGTATAATTTAAAATTTATATATATATTTATATTTATATATATATAAATATAAATATATATATAAATATAAATATATATTTATATTTATATATATTTATATATATATTTTAAATTTTTTATTAGTTGCTCAAAACATTACAATGATCTTGACATTTTATACATTTGATTCAAATGGGGTGTGAATTCTTATTTTTCCACGTGTACAGATTGCAGGATCACATTGGTTTTACAGCCACGTTTATACATACTAGTGTCTATTGTATTCTGCTGCCCTTCCTATCCCCCCCTCCTCTCCCCTCCCCTCCCATCACCTCTCTCTACCCACTCTACTGTGACACTTTTCTCTCTCTCTCTCTCTCTCTTTTTTCTTCCCCCTCACACCATTTTATATGTAATTTTGCATAACAATGAGGGTCTCCTTCCATCTTCAGTGCGATTCCCTTTCTCTCTCCCATTCCCACGCACCTCTCACCCTATTTAATGGTAATCTTCTTCTCATGCTCTTTCTCCCTGCTCTGTTTTGAGTCACCCCCCCTTATATCAAAGAAGATATTCGAATTTGCTCCTTAGGGATTGGCTAGCTTCACTCAGCATAATCAGACATATGTATATTTTATAGTGTAAAAATCTCTTAAAAATAAAGCATGTTCTTTATGTACAGTTTGAAATTATAGACAAACAAAAAGGAAATAATAAGTCTCTCTCACAATTCCACCACTCAGGATTAAGAATTGTTGAATTTTTAGCAATTAAGTTTAGACCCCTTGGGGTAGCTCTGAGTTCACAGGTAGAAGGACTTCTTCCCAGATGACTGAAGTCACATAGGAAGTTCAGGCAATTTTCTTCATTTTGGACCAAATAATTAGAATAAATGAAGAGTTAAGAAAGAAAAGAGTGAATGCATGCATTATTTCCTAGGGCTGTTGTAACCACAACCTAGATGACTCAAAACCACCAAAGTATATTATCTAGAGTTCTGCAGGTAGACTCTAAAATCAGAGTCAGAGGCCATGTTCCTTAGAGACTCTGGATGGACTCCTTCCTTTCCTCTTTATACCTTCAGGAGATGGTTGTCAGTCCTTTGTGCTCTTTGACAGCTAGCTGCATAGCTCAAACCTCTGCCTTCATCCAAGCTTGTTGTTCTTCCTTTGTATCCTCTGTCTTCTTATTTCTTTTCTTTTTGGTTTCTGGTGATTGAACCAAGGCTTCACACATGTTAGGCAAATGTTCTACCACTGAGCTATACCTCAGCCCCACACTGCCTTTTTATAAGATTGCCAGTCAAGTTAGAATAAGGGCCCACTTGCTCCAGTATAATCTTATTTTTACCAGTTACATGTAGTAACTAGTTTTCCCTATTAGAAATAAGTTACATCCTGAGGTGTGCTGGGGAAGGGTTAGGATTTCAATGTATTTTGTTGAGGACACAATACAACCCATGGCAAACAGCCCTTAAGATACAAGCTACGGATGTAAAGGTTTATAAAGTAACTGCAAATGTCACACAAACCCATACTATGCTTTTCTTTCCTTTTTTCAAAATCTATACTTTCTTGATGGCAGTGAGAAAAAGAGCAAAGGAAATGATATGATATTTGATTTTTAGAGAAATCGTGACTCTTATAAGGTCTAGGTGTCAGAGGCAGTTTTGAAAAAATGACAACCATGCCTATCATTAGTATAGCCTTTCATGGTTTATAAAATGCTGTCACACACATTATCACTTTGATCTTGACAACATCCCTGTGAAATGGATAATGCTGTTATTACCATTTCCTCCTTTTTTACACAAATGGCATCAGAGATTAAAGCAGGTTAAATAGCAGGCAAGTCACAGCCTCCTGACATCAGATTGTTTTTTCATACCACCTACAGCACTTTGGGAAGTTCAGAAGAAAAATTGTTCTCGTCTATGACTCCCAGTATTTCATTAAGCAGGTATTAGCAGATATTCCCTTAAGCAATATCAACCTGGGGGAGTCATCAGGAAGAAATAGAATAATCAACCCACCAATCTTTAAGAATAGCTGATAAGCATTCTCCTCAGCTTTTGTCAGGGTAGGTGCTTCTGCATGCTTTGAAATTTTCTGTTAACCAAAAGATTTAACAGGGAAATATACTTTTCTTCAAGGTTTTCTCTTCACATCTGAGGAATTATGTGCATAGGATGTCTGAGTCCATTTTGGGATGCTATCACCAAATATCCTGGACTGCATCATTTATAAACAACAAAAAATTTGTTGCTCATAGTCCTGGAGGTTGGAAAGCCTAAGGTTGAGGCAGCAGCATATTAAATGTCTCATGAGGACCTTCTGATGCACTGATGGTGTCTTCTCAGTGTGCCCTCACATGACAGAAAGGGAAGGAAGAAGCAGCTCCCCCTGGCTCCTTCAGTAAGGTGTCAATCCTGCTCACCAGAGCAGAGCCTTCCTAGCCTAATCACCTTCTAAGGGCTCCACCTCTTAATACTAGAATACTACATTGAAGTTTGTGTCCCAACATTAGAATTTTTGGAGAACAAAAACATCCAGACCTAGAAAGCAAAAGGAGAATCTTACAAAGAGAAGATGTCATCAAAGGGCAGGGATAATTTGGGCCTTTAAAACAATTTTATCCTGGAGATGGACTATGATCCTCACTCACCTTTTTTTAAAAGTAATATACATAGTTGAAACAAAAATCAGAGCAGCACAAAAGTACATACTGAACATGACACAATACTATTTATGTGCCCAATGCACAGTTTCCATCACCTGCAAATATATTTTCAACCTCCCTCACCATAGCTTAGTCCAGGAAGGTGGCTGTGATGGCTTAAATGTGAAGTCTTCCCAAAGGGCTCATATGTTGAAGGCTTGGTCCCTGATGCAACAGTGTTCAGAGGTGGGGCTCTTGGGAAGTGGTTGGATCATGAAGGCTCTAACCTCATCAGTGCATTAATCCATCAAGAGATTGGTAGCTGGAATGGACTATTGGGAGGTGGTGGAAACTATAGGAATTGAACCTAGCTGGAGGGAGTGGGTCCTTGGGGGATGTGCCCTTAGGCCCTCTATCTTGTCCCAGGCTCCATTCTCTACTCTCTATTTCCCAGCTACCACGAGGCAGGCAGCTTTGTTGTGCCATATCCTTCTGCAATGTTTTGCATCAGCTCGGGCCGAAGCAATGGAACTGGCTGACCTTGGATTGAAACTTCTGAAACTGTGAGCCAAACTAAATATTTTTTCCTTTAAGTTGTGTTTTTTTTTTCAGTTTTTTTTTTGTCACAGTAACACAAAAACTTTATAGTATAATTGCTATAACAGAATACCATATCATAAGCAACGGAAATTTATTTCTCACAGTTCTGGAGATTAGGCAGTTCAAGGTCAAGGTATGAGCAGATTCATGGTTCATAGATGACTGGCTTCTTCCTGCATCTTCCTATGGTGGAAGGAGTGAAGGGGTCTCCCTGGGGTCTCTTACAAGGGTACCAATCTTATTCATGAGGTATAACTTTCATACATGATTACCTCCCATAGGCCCTACTTTTTAATGCCCTCACCTTGGGGGTTAAGATTTTGTCTTAGACTGGAGATTATCATGCTAAGTGAAATAAGCCAATCCCAAAAAACCAAAGGTCAAATTTTCTCTCTGATATGTGGATACTAACACACAATAAGCAGCGGGGGAAGGGAATAACAGAAGTTTCATTGGATTAGACAAAGGGGAATGAAGGGAAGGGAGAGGGATGGGCATAAGAAAAGAGTAGAATTAATTTGGACATAATTTTCCTATGTTCACATAGGAATACAAGACTAGTGAAACTCCACATCATGTATGACCATAAGAATGGGATCCTAATTAGAATAAGTTATACTCCTTCTATGTACAATATGTCAAAATGCACTCTACTGTCATGTATATCTAAAAAGAACAAATAAAAAACAAGATTTTGTCTTGGTTCACTCATGTTGCTGTAACAAAATACCAATATACTGGGTAATTTATAAACAGGTAAATTTATTGCTCATGGTTATGGAGTCTAGGAAGACCAAGGGGAGGGGCACTGACAGGTTTGTTGTTTGGTTAGGCCTAGTCTCTGTATTCAAGATGGTGCTATAAATGTTGTGTTCTTACAGGATGGAATTTATGGAAAGGCAAAGGGAAGAGAAGAAGCTCTCTTGCCCCACTTTTATAAGGACATTAATATCATTTATGAAGCCCCACTTTTTTTTTTTTTTGTGGAGGTGCTAGGGAATGAAAGAACCTCATTTCTTCATATTGTCACATTGGTGATTAAGTTTCAATATACTGAACATGGCAGGTTTCAACTTATAAATTTTTGGGGACATAAACATTCAGTTCATAGCACCTCCAACATTTTACATAAATGGTAGCATACTCTATACTGTCTTCTGGATCTTGCAATGTTTACTCTCAATAATGTATCTTGGAAGTATTTTTATAGTAGAATGTAAAGAGCTTTTTAATTTTATGTGTCATTGTACTGTATTCTATTATATGATTATATCATCAATTATTTAATGAGTCCCCTATTGAAGGGTACTTGGGTTATTTCAAATTGCTATTATGTACAATGCTAAAAGAAGCTAGCTCATAGACCATTTAGTATATACACAATTAGTACATACACAAATTCCCAGAAATGAAATTGCTGGGTCAAAGGATAAATTCATTTGTTACTTCAATTATTGTGTTAGTCAGCTTTCTGTTAGTCCTTCCAAGTTTTTGTGAGGAGAACCTACAGTGAATTTTTGATGGAAAGTAGAGAGGGTCTTTTCACTTAATCTCCTGGAAATCCTATTGTGAAAGGTATGTTTATTCCTATTTTATAGCTGAGAAAATTGAGACCTAGAGTGGTATAGTAATTTTCTCAACTTTTAAGAATTGGAGCTGGGATTTTGATTGAGGGATGCTGCATTAAGGGCAGAGAAAGAGAGAGAAAAAGAGTACAGGTGCAGGCATGAGTGTATATGTGTATACATGTATGCACATGTGTTGGTGAAAAAGGAAGAGAATTTTTATATGAATAGTTAAGGTCCTCACCTCTACCTCACACCATATACAAAAATTGACTTGAAATAAATCCAAAAGTATAAAACTCTCAGAAGAAAGTATAGGAGTCTTTTTGTAACCTTGGATTAAAAAGTGGTTTATTGGATACACAAACAGGCAACAAAAGAAAAAAAATTGGACATTATACCAAAATTAAAAACTTTTGTGCTACAAATAATAGCATCAAAATAGTGAAAAGTTAGATCACAGAAAGGGAGAATTATTTTGCAAATTAAATATCTGGCATGGAACTTGTATTGAGAATATGTAAAGAATTTTATGATTCAACAGAAAAAACCAATCAAATAAAAAAAATGGGCCATGGATTTGAGTAGACATTTCTGCAAAGAAGACATATAAAAATAAATAAATTCTTAAAAAATGTTCCATAGTTAAAGTGTTCAACATCTCTAGCAATTAGAGAAATTCAAATCAAAACTACTCTAAGATTTCATCTCACTCCAGTCAGAGTGGCAATCATCAAGAATACAGCAACAATAAATGTTGGTGAGGATGTGGAGAAAAAGACACACTCATATATTGCTGGTGGGACTGCAAATTGGTGCAACCACTATGGAAAACACTATGGAGATTCCTCAGAAAATTGAGAATGGAACTACCATTTGACTCAGCTATCCCACTTCTTTGTTTATACCCAAAGGACTTAAAATCAGCCTACTATAGTGACATAGCCACATCAATGTTTATAGAAGCTCAATTAACAATAGCTAGACTATGAAACCAATCTAGGTATCCCTCAATAGATGAATGGATAAAGAAAATGTGGTATATATACTCAATGGAATATTACTCAGCTTTAAAGAAGAGTGAAATTATGGCATTTGCCAGTAAATGGTTGGAGTTGGAGAATATCACACTAAGTGAAATAAGCCAATCCCACAAAACCAAAGGCTGAATGTTTTCTCTAATATGCAGATGCTAATTCACAATAAGTTGGGGGGCACTAGGGAAGAATAGTGTACCTTGGATTAGGTAGAGGTAAGTGATGGGAAGGCAGAGGAGATGGGGATAGGAAAGATAGTAGAATGAAACAGACATTATGACTGTATGTATATATGTGACTACATGACCAATATGATTCTGCAACATGTATACCTAGAAAAATGAGAAATTATATCCCATCTATGTATGATATAGCAAAGTACATAAATGCATTCTACTGTCATGTATTATTAATTAAAACAAATTTAAAAAATGTGAAAAATTGTTCCATAGTTTTAGTCATTAGTAAAATAAAAATCACATGTAAAATGATATATCACTTTATACCCAATAAGATGTCTAAAGTAAAAATGATAGATAATAACAAGTGTTGATGAGGATATACAGAAATAGATCCCTTATTATGTTGCTGATAAGAATAAAAAGTGGTATAGCCACTGTGGAAAACAGTTTGTCATTTCCTTAAAATATTAAACATAGAGTTAATATATGACTTGGCAATTCTACTTTTTGTTGTATATTTCCAGAGAAATGAAAATATATGTAGACACTAAAATGTGTACACAAATGCTTATTGCATCATTATTTATAATAGCCTCAAAGCAAAAACAACCCAAATGCCTATGAACTGAAGGATGGATAAATTAAATGTAGTATATCCATAAAATAAAATATTATTTGACAGTAAAATCAAACAAAAACAAACAAACAAACAAAACAAAACAAAAAAGGGAAGACACACAACATGAAAAGACAAGGGAAGAAAGTTCCCCAAACAAATCAAGACACCACACTATTAGAATCATTGGCAGCCACAGCAGAAGAAATTACAGAGGAGGAGTTCAGGATGTATATAGTTAAAATGTTCTATGAACTCAAGGAAGATGTAAGAGAGAAAATACAGGCAGTGAAAGACCACTTTGACAAGGAGCTACATAAACAAATACAGGAAGCAAAAGGTCACCACAAGAGGGAGATAGAGGTTCTAAAACAAACAAACAAACATAAATCCTTGAACTGAAAGAAACAATAAACCAAATTAAAATCTCAAATGAAAGCATCACCAACAGAGTAGACCACTTGGAAGATAGGACATCAGACAATGAAGACAAAATATATAATCTTGAAAAGAACATAGACCATACTGCGATAATGGTAAAAAACCATGAGCAGAATATTCAAGAAAAATGGGATAGCATAAAAAGACCAAATTTAAGAGTTATTGGGATAGAGGAGGGCATTGAGGTCCAAATCAAAGGAATGAACAATCTATTCAATGAAATAATATCAGAAAACTTTCCAAATATGAAGAATAAATTGGAAATCCAAATTCAAGAAGCCTACAGGATACCGAACGTACAAAATCACAACAGATTCACACCAAGCACATTATAATAAAAATGCCCAACATACAGAATAAGGAGAGAATTTTGAAAGCCAAGAGAGAAAGGAATCAGATTACATGTATGGGAAAACCAATTAGGATTGTGGCAGATTTTTCAAACCAGACCTTGAAAGTCAGAAGATCCTGGAACAACATATATCAAGCTCTGAAAAAAAAAATGGATGTCAACCAAGAATCTTGTATCTAGCAAAATTAAGCTTGATGAAATAAAAACATTCCATGATAAACAAAAGTTAAAAGAATTTATAGCTAGAGAACTGGCACTACAAAGCAACCTTGGAAAAATATTCCATGAAGAAGAAACGAAAAACAACAATGAAAATCAGCAGAGGGAGGTAGTACCCTAAAGGAAAAACTGGTCAGAGAAGAAAATCAAGTCAAGTTAAATAACAAAAATAAACACATATGGCTGGGAATACAAACCATGTCTCAATAATAACTCTGAATGTTCATGGGTTAAACTCACCAATCAAAAGAAAAAAGGGTAGCAGATTGGATTTAAAAAAAAAAAAAAAGACCCAACAATATGCTGCCTCAGGAGACTGATCTGATAGGAAAAGATATACACAGACTAAAGGTGAAAGGTTGAGAAAAATCATACCACTCACATGGACTGCAGAAGCAAGCAGGGGTGTCCATACTCATATCAAATAAAGTAGACTTCAAGCCAAAGTTAATCAAAAGGGTTAAAAATGGACATTATATACTGCTTAAGGGAACCATACACCAACAAGTCATAACTATCAAAAATATATGTGCCCCAAACAATGGTGCAGCCAAGTTCATCAAACAAACTCTTCTCAAGTTCAAGAGTCAAATTGATCACAACCCAATAATATTGGGTGACTTTAACAAACCTCTCTCACCACTGGATAGATCTTCCAAACAAAAGTTGAATAAAGAAATTATAAAACTCAATAATACAATTTTTGACTTTGACTTAACTGACATATATAAAATATTTCATCCTTCAAAGAGAGAATACACTTTCTTCTCAGCAGCACATGGATTCTTCTCTAAAACAGACCATCTAATATGCTACAAAGCAACTCTTATCAAATACAAAAAGTAGCAATACTCTGCATTTTATCAGATCATAATGGAATAAAATTGGAAATCAATGACAAAATAAAAAATAAAAATTACTGCAACACCTGGAGACTAAACAATATACTACTGAATGAATGATGGGTTACAGAAGACATCAAGGAGGAGATTAAAAAATTCTTAGAGGTAAATGAGAACATAGACACAATGTATTAAAATCTCTGGACACTATGAAAGCAGTACTAAGAGGAAAGTTCATTGCATGGAGTTCATTCCTTAAAAGAAGAAAAAGTCAACAAATAAATGACCTCACACTACATCTCAAAGCCCTAGAAAAAGAAGAACAAATAAACACCAAAAGCAGTAGAAGACAGGAAATAATTAAAATTAGAGATGAAATCAACAAAATCAAAACAAAAGAAACAATTGAAAAAATTGACAAAACAAAAAGTTGGTTCTTTGATAAAATAAATAAAACTGGCATACCCTTGGCTATGCTAATGAAGAGAAAAAGAGAGAAAACTCAAAGTATTAGCATATGTGATGAAAAAGATAATATCACAACAGACACTACAGAAATACAGAGGATAATTAGAAATTATTTTGAAAACTTGTACTCCAATAAAATAGAAGATATTGAAGGTATTGACAAATTTCTTAAGTCATTCGATTTGCCCAGATTGAATCAGGATGATGTACACAATTTAAACAGACCAATATCAAGTGATGAAATAGAAGATGCCATTAGAAGCCTACCAACCAAGAAAAGCCCGGGACAAGATAGATACACAGCTGAGTTCTACAAGACCTTTAAAGAAGAACTAATACCAATATTCTTCAATTTATTTCAGGAAATAGAAAAAGAGATAGCACTTCCAAACTCATTCTATGCGGTCAATATCACCCTGATTCCAAAACCAGGCAAAGACACATGAAAGAAAGAAAACTTCAGACCAATATCTCTAATGAACACAGAAGCAAAAATCCTCAATAAAATTCTGGCAAACAGAATACAAAAACATATCAAAAAGATTGTGCACCGTGATCAAGTGGGATTCATTCCAGGGATGCAAGGTTGATTCAACATACAGAAATCAATAGATGTAATTCATCACATCAATAGACTCAAAGATAAGAATCATATGATCATCTCAATAGACGCAGAAAAAGCATTTGACAAAATACAGCACCCCTTCATGTTCAAAATGCTAGAAAAACTAGGGATAACAGGAACATATCTCAACATCCTAAAGGCTATCTACACTAAGACCCAGGCCAACATCATTCTAAATGGAGAAAAATTGAAGACATCCCCGCTAAAAACTGTAACAAGACAGGGATGCCCTCTTTCACCACTTCTATTTAACATAGTTCTTGAAACACGAGCCAGAGCAATTAGAAGAAAGAAATTAAAGGGATACATACAGGAAAAGAAGAACTTACATTAACACTATTTGATGATGATATAATTCTATACCTAGAAGACCCAAAAAGCTGTACTAGAGAACTTCTAGAACTAGTAAATGAATTCATCAAAGTAGCAGTATATAAAATCAACACTCATAAATCAAAGGCATTTCTGTATATCAGTGACAAATCCTCTGAAAGGGAAATAAGGAAAACTACCCCATTTACAATAGCCTCGAAAAAAACAAAATAATTGGGAATCAACTTAATGAAAGATGTAAAAGATCTATACAATGAAAACTACAAAACCCTAAAGAAAAAAAAATCAAAGAAGACCTTAGAAGATGGAAAGATCTACCTTGCTCTTGGATAGGCAGAATTAATATTATCAAAATAACCATACTACCAAAAGCACTATACAGATTTAATGCAATTCTGACCAAAATCCCAATGGCATTATTCATAGAAATAAAAAAAAAAAAAAGCGATCATGAAATCCATCTGGAAAAATAAGAGACTCAGAATAGCTAAAGCAATCCTTAGCAGGAAGAGTGAAGCAAGTGGCATCACTATACCAGACCTTAAACTATACTACAGAGCAATAGTAACAAAACCAGCATGGCACCAAAACAGAATGGTAGACCAGTGGTACAGAATAGAGGACACAGAGACTAATCCACAAAATTATAATTATCTTATATTAGATAAAGTTGCCAAAAATATGTGTTGGAGAAAACATAGCCTCTTCAACAAATGGTGCTGAGAAAACTGGAAATCCATGTGCAACAAAATGAAATTAAACCCCTATCTCTCACCATGTACAAAACTCAACTCAAAGTGGATCAAGGACCTAGGAATTACACCAGAGACTCTGCGTCTAATAGAAGAAAAATTAGGCCCTAATCTTCATCATGTGGGATTAGGCCCCAACTTCCTTAATAAGACTCCTATAGCACAAGAATTAAAACCAAGAATCAATAAATGGGATGGATTCAAACTAAAAAGTTCCTTCTCATCAATAGAAACAATCTGTGAGGTGAATAGAGAGCCTACATCTTGGGAGCAAATTTTTATCCCTCACACATCAGATAGAACACTAATCTCTAGGGTATATAAAGAACTCAAAAAGCTAAACTCCAAAAACTCCCCAAATAACCCAATCAATAAATGGGCCAAGGACCTGAACAGACAATTCTCAGAAGAGGATATACAATCAATCAACAAATATATGAAAAAAATAGCCTTGCCTGAAAAAATCTTCATAATTTCTAGCAATTAGAGAAATGCAAATCAAAACTGCTCTAAGATATCATCTCACTTCGGTCAGAATGGCAGCTGTTATGCATACAAACAACAATAAGTGTTGGTGAGGATGTGGGGAAAAGGTACACTCATACACTGCTGGTGGGACTGCAAATTGGTGTAGCCAATATGGAAAGCACTATGGAGATTCCTTGGAAAACTGGGAATGGAATCACCATTTGACCCAGCTATCCCTCTCCTCAGTGAATACCCAAAGGACTTAAAAACAGCGTACTACAGAGACACAGCCACATCAACGTTTATAGCAGCACAATTCACAATAGCTAAACTGTGGAGCCAACCTAGATGCCCTTCAATAAATGAATGGATAAAAAAAATGTGGCATATATATACACAACGGAATATTATTCAGCAATAAAAGAGAATAAAATTATGGCATTTGCAGGTAAATGAATGGAGTTGGAGAAGATAATGCTAAGTGAAGCTAGCCAATCCCCCAAAAAACAAATGACAAATCTTTTCTCTGATATAAGGTGACTGACTCATAGTGGGGTATGGAGGGGAAACATGGGAGAAATAGACAAACTCTAGAAAGGGCAGAGGGGTTGGAGGGGAAGGGAGGGGGCATGGGGTTAGCAATGATGATGGAATGTGATGGACATCATTATCTAAAGTACATGTATGAAGACATGAATTGGTGTAAATATACTTTATATACAACCAGATATATGAAAAAGTGTGCTCTATTTGTGTAATAAGAATTATAATGCATTCCACTGACATTTATTTCTAAAAAATGAATTAAAAAAACAATTAAAAAAGTCAAATACAGATTTGTGCCACACATGGATGAATCTTGAAAGCATGCTAAGTAAATAAGGCATATACAAAGGACACATACAGTATGATTATATTTATATGAACTGTTCAGATAGGTGAATCTAAAGAGATATAAAGTATAATTGAGATTACCAGGGGCTGGAGGGAGGGGAGAATGAGGAGTAACAGCTAATGGGTGTAGACTTTTGGGGGGGTAATGAAAATGTTCTAAAATTAGATAGTGATGATGTTTGTATAACTCCATAAATATTTTAAAGACCATTGAGATGTATATATTTTTTTTGGTGCTGGGGATTGAACCCAGGGCTTTGCAGATGCTAAGAAGAACCCTGCCATTGAATTACACCCTGGACAAATTGTACACTATTAAAAGGTGAATTTTATGTTATGTGAATTGTATTTCAATGAAGCCATGACAAAATAAATAGTTCAGGTCTCAGGACCTAAATGGGGCAAAGCAGGAATGGTTCCTTATCAAATTGTGCTCATCTCCTCAGAGAAATCTCCTAGAAAGCATGGGGCAGGGGAGTAACAGACTTTGAGAGATGCCACTGGATTTCCTTACATTGCTTGAAGGCTTCTGCCCTAAAATATCCTGAGGACTTTACAGTACTAAATTTAGAACATTAACTCAAAATATGAATTGGAAGAAAGGCTCAGCAGGGAAGGTATTCCTGTCACTGAGCCCCTTTTGGTATGATGGAGAGACAGAAAGTAGAACTGATACAGATGGAATGATTAGAAAGAGATGCCATCACAACCAGAATCACATATTTCATTATTGTGGGAGTCTTTGCTCATTATTCTGATGAAAGGTGTGAGCTTTTGCTCTCAGTGCAAATGAAGATGGACACAGGGTAGCTGCTGGGAGGTGACAGCATTCCAGCTGGCTGGTGCAGCTGAAGAAACCTGGAGTTTAGACTTAATCAACAGCAAATACAGTCATCCATGCTCTCGATTGCTTGTCCAGGTCACCCTGAAGAGGCCACCAGCTGGTGTTCTGGGGACTGAACTGATGAGACATTATTATCTGCCACTCTTCATTTTTTAAAATAAAAAGAGATTCAAATGAATACATGTGGGGATTCTTGGTCTCAGCTCTCAAAGTATGCATGAAGTTTGGGCAACTGTTTAATGGATAGGATTATAGAAGTGTTCACAGGGTGTCCGCTAGCACTACTAGGTAGAAGGAGGTGTTTAACGTATTCACCTTCTTCTCCTTTCCATTCCCAAGATTCTTACCATTTCCTATCCTGTCTTTGAAATTTCCCAAGACAAGTTTCTCTGGCTTCACTTGTTTTTACTGACCCTGAATGACTACTGCCCTGTCTTTCTTAAGTACAAATCTGAAGCTGTTGCTTTCTTGCTCAAAAATCTGTGATGACTGTTTGAACCATAGGATACATGCTTGCTTTCCTGGCATACATCCTAAGTCTCTGACACATTTAAAGAGTTTAGGGAACATTTGTATCTTACTTCCTCTACCTTGGGTACTTTTATTCATACTTGAAGGCTCAACTCTAATATATCTCTTCTAGGAAGCCTTTTCTGATTCCTCCAAGCGGGATTAAATGCTCCCTCTGTGGTATTCTGACAACACCTGGCTCTTGTTCCTGCATAGGGTGGTTGAGTCAATTTTCTTCACTAGGCTGATCACTCTTATTCTCAGTTCCTAGACACAAGGTCTTGCTTATAGCAGGCTCTCTTTATCTTCCTGTTTATATCTCTCTATAGATAGCTATTTATATGTATTCATATATATTCAACTATAGAAATAGATATGAAGAGGATACAGATATTCTGATCTACATGTAGGTCTAAATATATACTTATATCCTATTCATATATATTTGTATTTATAGATGTAAATTTCCATATAGTATAATTGTATATATATTATGTTACTATAAATATGTAAATATACTCACATATATTTATATAAAAAAACTCTATATATAAATATATAAATGAATATGTAAAATATAATATTTGTGTGAGTATTTATTTTTTAAATAAAGAGGGTGAACAGTAGGGTTAGAAAAGTGAAAAAAAATGTAAGCTAAAATGAAACGCATTTCAGATGATGGAAACGCTGTGGCAAAAATCTGGAACTTACATCTTCTATTTTATTGTTTGAAAATGAAGGGTGCCAAAAATCAAGGCACCAAGAATAGAGGCAATGAGAAATGCCAGGATTGTTAGGGGCCTTTGTGGTTTGAAACTGGTGACCTTACCAGGAAATTAAACCGAGCTCATTATCTCATTAACTTTTGGCTGGAGAGGGAATAGTCTGCTGAAATTGTATTATCTTTCCAATATGACAAGTTGGTAACAACCTGGGATTTTGAAAGACGCTTTGTTTTCTTAGTACGAAATTTCACCAATACAAATGAGTATCCATGGAGAGAAATTCCATTTTAGAAAGATCCTGAAAGGCAGGAACCATGCGTGTCTAAATTGCTTTGTGTGCATGATAAATCCCAGAGGCTGATAAAGGTATCCTTACACTAAGATTAAATCTCACCACCAATATATTGGAGTAGTTAAAAATTTTAACTGCTATACAGATAATTGTGCTTGATCAACCTTTTTCCTTTTCCCAAGAGATTCTTTGAAATGCAGATAACAATCCCAGCATGCTTATTAGCAGCCACCATTTTTAATGTCCTTCAACTTCTAAGGAGCTATTTCAAATTCTATGTTTGATAAGATTGCTTACATTACAGCCTTGTTTTTCAAAGATGAGAGGCGACATTGAGATTCTTAAACTGCCTGTTGATCAAGCACCCCAAATGTTTCCTTTACAAACGAGAAGCCATCTATACTTTTGGAAGAAATCATTTCTAAAGGTGAAAATGAGCAATATGAAGGGGGGAGGGATGGGCTTGAAATCAGGGAGATGAATTTTAATCCAATTCTTTGACCCATTTGCTTAACTTTGGTCTCGATTCTCTTAACTATAAAATAGGCATAGGACATATACTATAAAGAATTGGAAGATGCTACCCAAAATAGATTCAAAGGGCAGAGCACTTGAAGTTTTGCCTGACCTACAAAGGTCCCCGTGTGTTATCCTGGGCTTAGTAGTTCCTAACATGTGCTGAGTGAATATTATGATGCTTGATTGTACTTGATGTCTTTCAAAGAAACCTTGTTAAATATTGTGCTTCTGAAAACTTTTGATCCCTGCTCAGAGGCAGTAAATTTAATATTTTAAACCCCCCTAACAACTATCATCACTGTTTGCAGGGTGAGTACCTGCAAATGCTCTACTTGAATGTGACAGAGAGAAGCTGTTGGAGGCACCCAGCAAGTCACTTTCTCAAGCAGCAGGCTTCTACATCTGTGTGAAGGTGAGGCGATGCAGTGCCACCAGGTGGGCCCCAAAGTCCCTTAAGGAAATTATTTGAAATCTGCTTTAAGTCACAAAGTAAAGAGAATTTATACTTGAGAAACTAAAATCACCCTCTTTATCTACTGTAAATTTTTTTTTGTTTGTGATTTCTATAGCTAGCACATTAAAGAGGCTGCAAATAAACAAGCTTAAAGAATATAGAAATCTCTAAATTCTCTGTAAGATTCCTGTACAAGTGGAAGACCTGTACTTGGGTATGAAGGAGAATGGACCTAATGAGGTTGCTTAGGAAGAATAAAGCAGAGCTTTTCAGAGCTGTGGAAGCAAGGGGTGGGGAAGAGCAACCGCTCAGCATCTGCAAATAACTTTGTACTAGATGAAAAGGTAGCAACATCTGAATGAGTGTTACAGGTGGCTGAATTAATTAACTCCAAATCCCAACACCCCAAACCATCCGGTGCTGGGATTAGGGAATCAGAGCTAGTTTACTAGTGAATCCCAAATCTCAGACATTATTTGGATTCAAATTAGAACTGTTGCAGATGGGTTCTGGAGGGAATGGGATTAGGAAAATCAGGTGGTTGACTATTTTCTTTCTCCTCTGGGAAAATGACCATCTTTCTTTTATTTCTTATTTGTTCTCAGATCTCTTTGCCTCTCCCAATGGCCACCATTCTTCTTCTTTTCTTTCTTCCCTTTATCCATCTGTCTCCCTATTCCTAGGATGACTGCTTCTCATCTCTCTGTCCTATTAGTACCTCTTCCTCCATTGGTCTATCTCAACCTTTTCTTTCTACTTCCCCCTTTCTCTTATTTATGGTTTACCCGTCACTTGAAGGCACAAGTGTAGCACTTAATGAGTTTCTCTCCATTTCAAAATGTTTACTTTTACTAAATAAGTGAAAAAAAAATACTGCCATGATGAAAGCAAGGATATTAAAGATGAAAAAGAATAGTCATCAAGAAGAATGGCAAATAAACAGTAAAAGAGATGATTTGGAAGACCATGTTAAATCCCCCACTAGTTGAGAACATCTCAGTGACTGACAGGATTTTTCCTCTTTCTTGTTTCTTTTTTTCCCCCCACATTGTCAAATTGAGGAACTCTGGGTATCTTCAAATTCCATGGCAATATTTCTGATACAGATAGATGAGAGTTAAGGGGAAAATAAATTGGGTGAATCTATTATATTTATAGAACTAGGATTGGGATGGGTTTGTTAGGAAAAAAAGTTATGTATGTAATAGAGTATGGTGTTACTCCCAATTCATCTTTGGGTCAAGTATCCCTGGGACTGAGTATGTGATGAATTAAAAACAAAATAGCATAAATAAATAAAAAAAAATGGTTGGGAGGCAGACTGACCTAAGTTTGAATTTTCATTTGGCCACTTACATGTTGTCTGTTTGGCTTTGGAAATATTATCTTAATTTACTAAGATTTGGTTTACTTACCCTAAAAAAGGGCAGGGTGCTGAAACCTACCTCCAGGGATTGCAGATAATTATCATAAGATAATACATGTGAAATGCCTGGAACATAATGTGTGTGCAATAAATAATAGCTACTATTATTTTTTTATTGGTTGTTCAAAACATTACAAAGCTCTTGATATATCATATTTCATGCATTAATAGCTACTATTATTATTATTTTCATGGAAAGCAGGCCTATGTAAATACTTTGGTTATACTTAAAACTGTTTGCTACTGAAATAACCACCTGGAACCTTCATAGGAGGAATTCAGATAAAATAGTCTCTGGCAGAGTCTTATGGTCTTACACCAGGGATCAGTGAAATTTTCTTTTAAAAGCCTGATGTTTGGGCCACATGTTTACTGTTTGTAAGCATTCAACTCTGGAGTTATATCGTAAAAGCCATTATAGACAATATGTTTTGTTGTCTTCAGACAAAATTTTATTTATGACTGCTGAAATGAGAATTTTATATACTTTTCCTGTATAACAAAATGTTATTTTTTATTTGATTTTTTTCTAAATGTTTAAAAATATGAAAGACATTTCTTAGCCAGTGGGCAGTTCAAAAACAGGCAGATGGCCAGTCTGACCTGCAGGCTGCAGTTTGCTGACCTTTATCTTGACTGACAAGATGCTAAGACATTAGTTTGCTTCCTTCCTTGGGTCACAGATAAAGACTCAGAAGCACAGAGACATCCTGTGATATGAATCGAGTCATCTCTTGGCTGAGTAGCAGAGCTGGATATTAGAACCTAGATCTTACTTTTAGTCCCTGCTGTCTTTTTACTGACTTTAGTTTCTTCTTTGCCCTAAAATTCTATTTAATCTCCACCCTCCTATGTTCCCAATCTTCTTGTGTATTGATTTCTACAGAGACCCCATTGCTTAGCAAGGGAGGCAAACTGAGATGCCTCAGGGCCCGAGAAGTTAATATGCCCCATTCAAGACCACATAGAGGTTGAGAATGTGGCAAATTGGAGAGCACATCCTACATCTAATTGAGAAAGAGTCTATTCGGCCCAGAGCACTGAGATTTTCAAGAAAAAATCCAGGGATCTCACATCTTCTGATAGTTTTAGGAGATGCCAGAAATCCAGATTTTTTTTATATGGAATTTTAAGTTATTAAAACAAATTTTTAAAAATGTATGTGATAACCAAATAAAACACATCTAAGGACTAGAACCAACTTGCAGGAGCTGTTTTTGTTTTTGTTTTTTCTTTTTCTGGTACCAGGGATTGAATTCAGGGGCATTTAACCACTGAGTCACATGCCCAGCCCTTTTTTGTATTTTATTTAGAGACAGGGTTTCACTGAGTTAATTAGTGCCTTGCCATTGCTGGGGCTGGCTTTGAACTAGCAATCCTCCTGCCTCAGCTTCCTGAACCGCTGGGATTACAGGCATCACTGCACCTGGTTGTTTGGGGGACTTTATCTTAGATTGTAATTCCTCCTAACCCTTTTAAAATATCCATATTATTGCAGTGTACTAATTGTTTACCATATGTTAAATACCACATAGAGATTGTCATTTCTTTATGGCATGACACAAATGTGAACTTAAAAATGTATTTTTTATTGTTTTAATACTTTAATATTCATATAAATA
>NW_026000223.1:3490923-3515864 GCF_001458135.2 Marmota marmota marmota
CCATATTTCTTGGATGTTCTGCTCATGGTTTCTTAACAGTCTCGCTGAGCTGTCTATGTTTTTTTCAAGTTGAAATACTTTGTCTTCATTGTCTGATGTTCTATCTTCTAAGTGTTCTACTCTGCTGGTAGTATTCTCATTTGAGTTTTTAAGTTGGTTTATTGCTTCCTGCATTTCTAGGATTTCTGTTTGTTTGTTTTTTATAACCTCTATCTCCCTGTATAGTTGATCTTTTGCTTCTTGGATTTGTTTATGTAATTCATTGTTGAAGTGATCTTTCATTGTCTGATTTTGCTGTCTAATGTCTTCCTTGAGACTCCAGAGCATCTGAAGCATGTAAATCCTGAATTCTTTATCTGACATTCCACCTGCTGCAGCTATTACCTCTTCTAAAGTTGAGTTGACCTGCATTGCTTGTGGTCCTTTCTTTCCTTGTCTTTTCATACTGCTCGAGTTTCTTTCTGCTTGGTGAAACTGTTGTGTTATTGAATTTTCCCCCTATATATTTATATCGCTCTTGTATAGTTGCAAAGTCTCCCTTGCAGGGGCGGGCGGCGGCTGTGCTCCTCCTCCAATTGGGGTGATCTTTCAACTAGGCTGGCGGGCCGCTGGGCCCCTTCTCCGGGACGCGCGGTCTGCCTACCTTGCGAGCGGCAGCTGGGCCCTTCCTCCAATTGGGGTGATGTGTCTACCACGCTGGCGGGCCGCTGGGCCTGTTCTGCTGGTCGGTCGCAGGTCTGCCTACCTTGCAGCGTGGGCAGCGGCTCTGCTCTGCCCCTCCTCCAAATGGTGTGACGTGTCTACCACGCCGGCGGGCCGCTGGGCCTGGTGTTAAGTTTTCTGAGTTCATTATATATCCTGAAGATTAGTACTCTGTCTGAAGTGCATGTAGTAAAGATTTTTTCCCATTCTGTAGGCAGTCTCATCACATTATTGATTGTTTCCTTTGCTGAAAAGATGATGCTTTTTAGTTTGAATCCATCCCATTTACTGATTCTTGATTTTAGTTCTTGCACTTTAGGAGTCTTGTTAAGGAATTCAGGTCCTAACCCAAATGATGAAGATTTGGGCCTACTTTTTCTTTTATTAGGCACAGGGTCTCTAGTGTCTAAGCCCTTGATCCACTTTGAGTTGAGTTTTGTAAAGGGTGAGAGATAGATGTTCAATTTCATTCTGCTACATATGGATTTCGAGTTTTCCCGGCACCATTTGTTGAAGACGCTATCTTTTCTCCAATGTATGTTTTTGGTGCTTTTGTCTAGTATGAGATAACCATATTTATGTGGGTTTTTCTTTGTGTCTTCTATTCTATACCTTTGGTCTACATGTCTATTTTGGTACCAATACCATGCTGTTTTTGTTACAATTGCTCTGTGATACAGTTTAAGTTCTGGTATGGTGATGCCTCCTGATTCACTCTTCTTGGTGAGTATTTCTTTGTGTATTCTGGATCTTTTATTTTGCCAAATGTGTTTCATACTTGCTTTTTCTCGTTCTATGAAGAATGTCGTTTGGTAAAAATGTTTTGAAAAGGCTTTCTTATTCCATCTAAAAATACATTTGTTAAAAAGATGGCAGTTTGGAAACACTTGTTCAAAATATGACCACTGCTGTAGACAAGTAGTTAGTCTTTGCTCTTCTACCTGCACTATTAATGTACTTGCAAACACACCTGAGGGTGACTCTGGAATTTTGGAGGGGAACTGAATATAGATTAACTGCCTTGGAGTTGGGCTACAGATTGTCACATTTTAAGTGTGTGTCTACCTTGAAGCCTCCTGAACCTATGTCACTTTTTCTCCAGTCAACAAAGAGCCAACAATCATGGCAGTTTTGTCTGTTGAAATACAGTTTCTGGATGACTTGATTTGTCTCATTTCACTGATGCCCAAAGCATTCCTCTAAGGTGTTGACTCTTCATGGCTATTCAGAGGGGAAGGGTAGTCTACCCTGGCTGTGGTGGGGAGGAGAGCAGGGTCTAGTGATAGTGACAAAATGCTTGGACAGAAATCAGCTAAATGGAAATTTTCAGGTTGAGATGCTCAGAATAGGTCAGAATGACTCCACAGCAATCATTTGGAAGGTTGTAGATTTCTGGTCCTCTTCTGTAGTGGTTCGGCTTCCTTGCATCTGGTATTGGATTTGAGCATGTGCACTTAATACAGGTACACAGATGCTTCTGATTGCTTGGTCAGGTTTCAGAACCATCAGTCCATACTGGATCCTAGCTTGCAGTTCTACTGCCTAGAAGACTTTTTTAAGAATTCCCAGGGAAATCTTCTTGGGAGGCTGTTAAGCCCAGCTAGGGAGCATTACGAGGGAAGCACTATACTGTCATGGAGCCAATAGACATGATAATTTAAAATGGAGATACAAGTAAAACTACAGTTTTTATAGATGGATCAAAGACTCTATCAAGGAAGAAAATGATGCTAGAGTATTCTTGGCCATGATTAGGTAATAGATTAACCTGTGGTACAGTGTATTTAAGACACATTCTCTTGTGTCCTGCTGTGGTTTGAATGTTTCTCCCAAAACTCATGTTGAGATTTAGTACCGAATGGATAAAGCAAATGTGGTATATGTGCACAATGGAGTTTTACTCAGCCATAAAGAAGAATGAAATTATGTCATTTTCTGGCAAATGGTTGGAACTGGAGAAATATTATGTTAAGTGAAATAAGCCAGACCCAAAGTCAAGGTTAGAATGTTTTCTCTCATATGTGGAAGCGAGAGAGAGAGAGAGAGAGAGAGAGAGAGAGAGAGAGAGAGAGAGAAAGAAAGGAGGAAAGAGAAAGAAGAATGGAATTTCATGGAAATAGGATACCAAGAGAGGAAAGGAATTGAGAAAGAGGAAAGAAGGGAGGGCATAGTGAAATTCTAAAGAACAAAATCTACCAAATTATGCTATGTCCATGTGTAAATATAACACAATGGATTCTGCTTTCATATATAAAATTATAATCCATTAATTAAAATAATAATAATAATAATAATAATAATAAAAGAGAGACCAGTAGAGTAGAGGAACAGATCAGGGATAGGGAGGAGAAGGGAAAGGGAAAGTACTGGGGTATGAGATTTATCAAATTATGTTATGTGCATGTATAAATATGGCATAATGAATCCCATTATTGTGTTTAATTATAATGTACCAATAAATAAAGGGAAATTTATTCCCCATTGTGAAATATTAGGGATAGAACCAGGTAGGACTTTTAAGAGGTAATTAAGTCATGAGGGCTTTGTCCTTATGAATGGGTTAATCCATTTGTGAAATTAATAGATTAAAGGGTTATTCCCAGTGTGGGTCTGTTAATAAAAATCAGCTTGATTTTTCTTTTTTGTATATACCCCTCTTATCATGTGGTGTCCTGTGCTGCCTTGGGACTATGCAGAGTCCCCACCAGCAGGAAATCCTGCACCATATGTGGCATGTTGACTGTGGGCCATCATGCTGTAAGGAAGCTACCACGTGGAGAGGTTATATGGGAAAAATACTTGTCCAGTGTTGGGGGGTAATTCTCTATGACATTTCTACATGTCTTCTGATATCTTTTGTTTTAGATTATCTTTTTTAGGATGTTTGTTTTCAATGAAACATTCTCGGAAGATAGAGAGAGGGTCTCCCTCCTGTCTGAGGGAAGATATGTTTCCTGACCAGGGTAATAAAGATAATGTTTCCATCTTGAACAAAGGTTGGGCCCATTTGCTAACATCCTCTTACAAGATCAGGAATTTCTCAGACTCTGGGCTCCTCAGCTCTAAAACAAGGCCCATGTTAGTCAGCTTTCCATTTTTGAAACAAATTCCTGAGATAATCAAATTATTAAGAGAAAATTTTATTTTGGCTCACAGTTTTAAAGGTTTCTGTAAATGATCAATTGGCGCCATTGCTTTGGGTCTGTGGTGAGCAGCACATTATGGCCATAGCACATGAGGAGCAAAGCACTAACCTCATGGTTAGGCCATGAGGAAAAAGTGGGATGGACCAGGTCCGATTATCCCTTTCAAGGACATGACTTCCAGTCACTTAATGTCTCCCACTAGTCTCACCTTAAAGTTTTTACCCCTTCCCTACAATAGCACACGAGAGAACAAACCTTTAACATACGGACTTTCAAGGGGGGCAGGAAAACAGATTCAAACTCTAGTACTGTCTAATTGCAGATTTTCCATATTCTGCCCACCCCTCTTTTGCTATGCTGGGAATCAAATCTAGGTCCTCACACATGTACCCTTGAGCCACACTCCCTGCCTTCTCATACAAGTTTCTAAACACAAATAACAAACTGTGGTCTTGAGAACTTTGTACAACTTTGAGCAACTTTGTATAATGTACAGATACAGAATCTTGTATTATCTGAATTCTTAATAATAATCATCCACACAAAATCCCAAGCAAAAACAAAACTATAGCTCTTCACATTGAAAACCCAAACTCATTTTGCCACTCATATCTGACCTCTAATCTCTTGATATTATATTTTTGACCTTTTCATGTGTACACACATATGTTTATTATGTGATTATTTTATTGATCATTTTAATATATACCCATAAATTCAAAGTCATAAATAATTTTAAAATTATGCAATTGATTTTAGTTTCTCACAAATAGAACATTTTGTTTGTCATGTCATTATTAAAAATCTGAATTTTTCCCAGATGCAGTGGTGCTTACATGTAATCCCAGAAGCTCAGCAGGTTGAGGCAGGAGGATTGCAGGTTCAAAGCCAGCCTCAACAACTTAGCAAGGCCCTAAGCAAATTAGCAAGACTAATGAAAAATGAAAAGGGATGGGGATGTAGCTTAGTTGTTAAGTACCTTTGGATTCAATTCCTGGTACCAAAAAAAAAAAAAAAGTTGCAATTTCAGCTTCTTTGACTTTATTTAGCACCTGTCTCATTCCCAGTAACTTTTCCAGAACTACTGCCTTCATCATGAGGTTCATTGAGTTTTCCCAGTTCTCCACCTTGTGGAAGGTACTTGTTCCTGTCAACTTCCTCGGTGCCCTCAGAGAGTCAAAAGGCCAATTTACTTATTTTTTATTGAAGTTATTCAAATGCAGACATAACTGACAATCTTCTTCATACTAGAATTACTCTAACAAGTATTGAGTTGGGTGGTATTGCTAAGTTTGAAGAATAGAAAAAGACTTTAACTAAAGCAATTCCTACACATTTTCACTCTGATATGACCGAAAATAAGACGGGACAATGGAATTTTGGGTCAAAGGGTGTATGTGTTTTTTAGCTTTTGATACATATTGTTAAATTGCAAAACTTACACCTGTTTATTTTTGATTCTGCACTATACAGAGGGGTCAGTTGCTCCCATCTGCCAAGATTGGGTATTTTTTCATTTTTGGCAACTTCAATAATCTTTTATACCACTTCTTGGTCATTATGTTAGTGCTTCATGGTGAACAAAGAGCCTCCACAAATATCATCTCCTTTGATCTTCACAACAATGCCAGGAGTAGGAATGGCACATGTTTTTCTTTCCACTTTACAAAAGAGGAAATCAACACTCAGAGAAGTCAAATGGTTCACACAGTTTGCATAGTTAGAAGAAAGCCCAGAAAAGAATTCGGGTCCTTTGTACCTTCTCCAGAGCCCTTGGGCATCCCTCCAATTTTTTCCTATAAAGAGAGAACTTTGTGAGGCCAGGGACCCCTGAACTCCTGTTATGAGGGATGATCAAGCTTAATGACACTTCCTGAAATTTCTATATCTGGACTACCTGTGAGCCCATTTATTTTTCACTGGTTTGTAAAATCAACAGGTGTTCCCCCCCCCCCCCACTTCACCTAATGAGGAGAAATATTAAGGACACCTTGAGGAAAATGAGAAAAATCAGTCACTTTTTTTCATTACTCACTGTAAATGTTGTAACCTCAGGGTAAGGGAGGGAATTTAGGGAAGGGGGCAGCTGAGAGCAAGAGAGATTTGGTGTGTGCATTTTAGTTACTGACAGCTCTCCCCAAAAGCTGCCAGCCATCTCTCAGCAGAGTGATGGTGAATACCCCGCCCTTCTGGCATACCAGCAAACCTTGCTAATGTAATGGAAATGATAATTATTCCCAGCCCCGAGTATTTCACTTCCTCTGGCCTGCAGGGGTATTAAAGTTGATTAAACACATATGCTTTGGGTAGACAGCAACTCCAGTCACATATGGAGTGATCAGTCTTTTTCTTGCTCAGTAAGACAGGGAGTCATCAAGAGCTGGGGTTAGGAGACGGGAGGGGGGAGTCCAAATCCTTTGTTCCAGGGGAGAAAAACCCGAAGACCGACCCCCATCTTTTTTCCTTTCTCCCTTTCTTTCTTTCTATGTCATGTATGGAGAAAAAGATCTCACAAATGCTTATCAAAAGTTAAAATATAATTTTAATTATCTGTGATTCTTCCTCTCCCTTCGAAAATATGTATTTGATAAAGATTAATATGTTATGCCTATTAGCTTAAAATTTGCCATTTAGGTACAAGTGTGTGTATGTGTCATGGGTTATAAATTGGAAGAACTACATTGTATAATGTGTGGGAAATGATTCACATGTCCTCAGGATTCAATTATTTTTTTTTAGAAATCTATTTCTTTTAAAGTGACCGTTCCACTCTGCAACACTTCTCAAAGCCAAGAAGTGATGTTTGTTTCATTTGGAATCATATGCTTGATTAATCACAGCTTGATTTTCCACTCCACTGGCATAAGAACATAATAAGAAGCTATTATAAACATATAATATCTTTGAAATAGTTGATCTTGAGAAGAAAACTTCTGAGTTAGCAACTTCTTATTTGACACTCTCAACTAGCCTGTCCAGCAGGCAAAAAGAGAGCAAGACTAGCCTACCTCTTTGCTGGTGGAGACAGATTCCTGTCCATTCGGGGGCTCCAGATGTAGGCTGGCAGGATGGGGGTCTGGGTCGTGGATTGTCCTCTAGGACTGTGGAATTATTTTGTGTTTGCATGGTGCTTGTTCAGAGTAAGGAGAATCTTTTCCCACTTCACATATTGGAATATATGCATTAACTCTATGAGAAGAGAATTCATATAAACAGGCACATATAGTTTTAAAAAAATTAAAATATTTAAACATTAAACATTTAAAAAATAATGCTCATTTTTGCCAATATGAGTGTTCTTATTTTTTTAACTCTTAAAAAACTACTATTGTGTCATTTCCCCCCCTAATTTAAAAACATGTAAGGAAAACAGTTAAAATCATCCCAATCCTGTCCATCATAAATAACCAGTGTTCATATTTGAATGTATTTATCCTTTTTCATCTTTAACATTTGGACGGAGTTGCAATTATAAGAATTTATCCTGATTTTTTTTTTTCCCTCTGTGGTACTGGGCCTTGATCTCAGGGCCTCGATCTCAGGGCCTCTTGTATGCTAGGTAAGTACTCTACCACAGAGCTATATCCCTAGCCACCCTTCCCCTTAAAAAAAAAATTGGGGATATGTTTTTCTTAAATTGCAGAGGCTGGCCTCAAACTTGTGATCCTCCTGCCTCAGCCTCCTGAACAAGCCTGTGCCACCGTACCAGTTCCTGATTTTTTTTTAATGTAGGCATTTTTTCACATCATACAACTATTTTAAAATATAATTTTAATAGTTTTACACATGAAATAGCTTTTGGAATAATATTTGTTTTTCTTGATTATAAACAACAAATATTGGAAAATATAAATCAAAAAAAGAATACAAGTCACACAAAAACCCATCAAGTGATAAGCAATTTCTGATTTTTTTGTTTCTCTCTCACTCTTTTTCTCTGCTTTTAGTGTCTCTTAATCTCTTTGCCTCTCTACACATGCACATGTTTTTATAAACACATATATAGGATAATTACCTATAGTTCATAGATGTACCATATTTTGAAGAAATGTAGATTGAACATTTAAAAATATATTGTTAAACCCTAGTTTGAAATTTCTACAATGGCATAATGAAATCTTTGAAAACCTTAATAACTACATAATAGTTCATTTTAGACACTTACCATAATTTACTTAGTCCATCTTATAGTGTTGACATTTAGATTGACTGCAGCTTTTCATTATTGTGCCTGTTGAAGGAAACTGCATTCATAGGTAAAGTCCTGGAAGCCCATCATTGCTGCCCTACCTAGGACCTTTCTTAGTGGAGGTTTATTAGGGCCAAAGGACATATTGCTAAGGCTTCTGAAGTATGCTACAAATCATGTCTGAATTTTTTACCTCCCCACACAACTTGGAGTTCTTGAGAAGGCTTGTGTCCTTGCTCTCAGCTCCATGGTCTCTGCCTGGTCTTCCAGGTCTTTGCCTGGATGCTGCTCATGGGTTGAACAGTGGAAAGATCATACAGTATTCTCATTTTTCATAGATGAACAGGTGCCCTGAATCTTAACTCAGTGCTAGATCTTTAAAACAAAATCAGCTAAAATAAACAGTGTGTGATGCCCAGAGGCGGGTGGACTGATAAAAAGCAACCAGAGAGATACAAATCAACAGGTCTTCTGGCACTTTCGCCAGCCAGTTGGAGACTAAAGGGAGGGACAGAAATAGCTGTGGTTTTGGAATGTAATTGCCTCGGTCTGTCGAGGGAAAAAACTGTGAGAGCTCTAATTTGCAGAAGTCACAAACTAAAGTGCTTTGAAATGTACTTTAAAATAAAATCAAAATGCTGAGACAGCTTTGTTCCCTAATAACCACAATAGAAATTTGGGATAGTTATAGTTTTTAATCAGATGTTTAGGGAATCCATGTGGTTATTCTCTTGGTGGTGGCTGTATTTTTTTTTTTTAAAGAAAAAAATGAGACTAAGTTTCCTTAGGATGGATGTTTCTGACCTAGATTAAACTAACAGAAAACAAAACTCAAGCTGTTAACTCTTGGATGGCTTATTGTATTTGAAAGGAAATCTCGGAATCTCTAAAATTGGACACTGATTATCAGGTTTATCAAGACACCGGGCTGTTCTATTCAGCATCTGCCCTCTGAGCCAGCTGTTCACATCTGGATCAATTTCCTGAGTCCTAGCAGACTGAGCTGGTGTTTTGCTGAGGGATATTTACTTCCACACAGCTGTTTAGTAGCAGGAGCAGAAAATCAGCTTGGATACAATTAATACCATGCTGTAGTAAGGAGATGTCACCAAGAGAAACAGTTGCTGAATTGATGGTGCGGATGCTGAGGAGGGTAACTATAATGATAGTGGTGATTAATAAGACCATTACTGGGTGAAAACTCATCGAAGGAGCATATTTCGATCCTGCTTTTGTTTATGCTATTACAATGTTTCCTGACCCGTTATCCACATAGATCAGTTTTCACAATTGCAGACAAACCGCCCTTTGTTCTGAATTCTCTATAGAATTGACAAAAACACATTCAACATAGTTCTGGTAGACAATGGGCTGACACCCAATTGCCAGTTGGGTTTTATCTTTTTTTTTCCCCCTTTGATAGAGAGAAGCTTGTCTGAAATCCCAAAGTTCTCCAACACAGTCTCTTAAGAGGAATGGGTCAGACAGTTGGAACTGAGATGGAAAAAGACCAGCAAGGCTCCAGATGCCCAGTCATCCTCCCCGTCTGGGGACAGCACTGTCAGAAGTATGAACACTGTCTCTGTCACCTGCAATGACAGCACCATCAGTGCTGTCATTGTACTGTGGAGGGCAGTTTTCCTCAATATGGACCTGTTTCAAGAGCTGCAGACCCTTTAGCAGCCTTGAGTTTGACATTCCTTTGCCGGGTCCCCAGTCAGTGTGACAACTGAAAACACGTCTGAACTTTTCTAGATTGTTCTCCCTTCATATAGGTCTGTTAGCCTGGGCAATGGGAAGCACCCAATGTTGTTTAATTTACCTTTAAAGGTCAGAAAGAATAGTTGACACCTGTGAATTTAACTCTCCATATATCACAGGTGATGTGTAGGGATTTGTGACCTGTTAAAACCTTTCCTTAAAGCTGAGACCTAAAATTCTACTACTGGAAGTTAAGTTAGATATGGGAACATAAAAGCACCACTCTGGCATCTTATTACCTGGGCTCAAATCCAGACCCCTCTCCTCTTACTAGCTGGGTGATTGTGGACCACTTATTGGATCCTACTGTGCTTCAGTGTTGTGTTGTGGTTAAAATGGGGACAAAGTAGTACCTACCTCTGAGGATTGTTTTCATAATGAGTAAAGTGATACAAGAAAGGAACATACACAGGACAATGCTTCCATGAACCTCAGGGGTGTATGCGTGTGTGTGTGTGTGTGTGTGTGTAGAATTCATTAAGAGCTGGACTTGAGTTGTGTAGTACGAGAGGCTGCCAGAGCTATCCAACTTTTGTGGGTCAGAGCTGTGGCTCAGGGAAGGTCCTGGCTGGGAGAGAACTGCAGGGGAATAGTAATGTTGCTGACTAAGGATGCTTTGATGTTAGCTAAGTTTATTATCATGCTCACTTGGAGGTGCCTCCTTTAGATTGCAATTACCCTGAAAGGAGAAACAAATATTGTTAATACTTTTCTCCAAAAAAGTAGCATTGCTCGTTAGAACCTGCAATTCTGTGTCTTGGGAACATCCTAAGCTAATGGTTCCAACTTGCCTGTGAAGAGAGGACCTTACAAACATAGGTGTCTTGTGTTCATCATCTTCTTGGACTCTAGTGGTCTGTGTGAGTCCCACATTGGGCATTGTAAAACCTGAAGTAGGTGGTAGAAAGTCTAACTTGAGAAACATTGACCAACATTAACCAAGAAAATGTTTTCTCTTTATTATTTATTTATAAATAAATAAATATTTATATATAAATAAAATATATATTTAATGCTTTCTACGTCAGTGTTCTACCACTGAGCTCTAACCCCAGCCTGATGTTTTCACTTTTAAAGATGAGAGGACAGAAGGCCCTCGGCCATCCAGTACCTGGATGGCAGTGTGGGCCTGGAAGGCAGACAGCTTGATGTCTACTTAGAATTCTCTTCAACAGCGTGAATCATGGTAAAGGAGGCCTGGGGAAGGAAAAGGTCCCTGAGCTCCGTGTCATGACTTTTTTTCTCTAATTCTCTGCCCTGAGGGCCTTCTGGGTTGCTCTCTCAAGCTTCCTACTATCTAATTTGACCATCAGAACTAAATCCTGGAGGATCATTTGGTAAGCTGTTTTGTGAAGGGATCTTTGAACATTTGCTTTAATGAGAGTTGGCATTTCTGCCCACCTGGAGAGACACAGAGGGGGCTGGAAGGGAAGAGGATTAGAAGGCCTTGGTCACCACTCTGTGCTGCTGAGGGAGCCTGTGGAGGCCCTCCTTCTGCCACCTGCCACCCCACCTATTCCTGGTTAGTGGGTGTTTGCAGAGCAGCCAGAGAAAGGTTCTGGCTCTTGAGATCATATTTGCCATCACATCACCAAGTGTACTTTTATATTATTTTAAAATGAATTTAGTAAGACGACCAACTGTCCTCGCTAAACCCCCTGCCAGCAAACTCACTCTGACACGGCTTGCTTCTGCCAGTCAGTATTCTGAGGCTGTGCAACTACCCGTTTCTTGGCATTCTGTACAGAAGCAGCAAGATGCCAGCCTCCCTCCTTAATAAAATAATGTTAATGATAATTACACATCTCCCACTTCTTACAATATGTTGAACACTGTGCCCAAACCACTTTGTATGTGATTTCTCATTTAATCCATACAAACACTCTTTAAGTATTAGTATTATCATTTTAGGAGTGTAATACTCAGTGATAATAAATAATTTGCCCAAGGCTTCACTGCTAAGTGATATAGGCAGGGGTCAAGACTCCCAGACACTTAGGACCACATTAATGACCATGGGTACAGTTGGCCTCCATATCCTTGGGTACATTTAACCAACCATGGAATGAAAATATTAAGCAAAAAAATTTACAACTGTATTGAGCATTATAGACTTTTTTCTTTTCATCATTCCAAACACAATAAAGCATAGCAAATATTTACGAAGTAAATATATTGTATTAGGTGTTAAAAGTAATCTAATGATAATTTAGAGTACAGGAGGATATGCATAGATTATGTGCAAATACTACACCATTTTACGTAAGGAACTTCAGCAACTGCAGATTTTGGTACACATGAGGGTCTTGAGACCAACCCCCCAAGGATATGGCTGTATGTTCTACTGCCTCTTGTAAAAACTTATCCTGTCCTTTGAAACCTGAACTATCCACCCCTGCCTAGGGATAAGGATGTGTATGTTAGCTTTCTGTAACTATAACAAATACCTGAGTTAAATTAACTTATTAAGAAAGAAGGCTTATGGGGCTGCGATTGTGGCTCAGCGGAAGAGCGCTTGCCTAGCACCAGCGGGACCCGGGTTCGATCCTCAGCACCACATAAAAATAAAAGGCATTGTGTTGTGTCCATCTACACCAAAAAATAAAAATAAAAAAATATATATATACACACACACACATATATATATATATATATATATATATATATATATACATATATATGTGTCCATCTACACCAAATATATATATATATGTATAAAAGGCTTATTTTGGCTCATGGTTTTGAAGATTTCAGTCCTGATTGGTCCTCTTGCTTTTGATCTGTGGGTGCCTAGCATATTATGGCGGAATTGCATGGCAGAGGAAGTTGTTCACCTCACAGCAGCCAGAGAGCAAAAATGGAAGAGACCAAATCGCACAATTCCCTTTAAGGGCACCCCCACCCCACCCCGGTGATATGAAATCTCCAGGTGGGTCCTACCTCTTAAGGTTTCCACCACTCTCAATGGCACCATACCTGGGGACCAAGTCTTATGGTCCGGTGATATGAAATCTCCAGGTGGGTCCTACCTCTTAAGGTTTCCACCACTCTCAATGGCACCATACCTGGGCCTCCGGGAATGTTTCTCTGAGTTTGCAGCAGTGTATATCACACATGGGGTGGGGATAGAAAAGAAGGGTTTGGTACTTTTGGTCCCTTATTGGTCCTCCTGTTAGTCACATTTCTCATCCATTTGGAAATTGCAACTGGCTTCAAGGTTCCCTTTGTTACAAATGCTGACAGTGGGGGAGAAAAAGAAACGGAATTGGCCTTGTAGAGAGTGGGGTATCTGGTAAGATAGACAGAGAGCCTTTTGCTTGAATCCAACTGACAAGCAATGGAAATTCCTCAGTTTCTCACTGGCTTTCACTTGATTTTAGCCTCTAGATAAAGAGGCTTAGAGAGCCTTGGAATGTGGGGGCAGATGGATGGAGAGGGAAGGAAGGTTTGGACTTTGGAGAAGTAGACATGTTTTGTTCCTTAAATATGTCTTTTGGTGAAATTCAGTTCCCAAATGGAGGGAGACCACAGAGACAAATTTCTGCCGCCCAGTCCAGTGATTTCTTCTGTCCACTGTTGTCTTGTCCATCTGAGCACCTGCTCCTTGAAAGGTCAGATCTGGCTCTGCCCTTAGATGCCAACTATGCTGGTCCCTCTGCCTTGCTCTGGCTTCTATTGACATGGTGGGTATCTTTTCAGTCCTACTTTTTCCTTTTACTGGTACCATTCCTCGCCCACCACACTTCCCATAGTCTACTCAGCAAGGGAAAGAGATGGGTGTAAAGGGCTATGTGGCAAAGATCCTACATGGATTCATGTCTTTGCTTTCCATTTTTCCTCCCTGGGTTCTCCTGGTGGACAAAAAGGAGTTCATAGACCCCTGATGAGCAAACTCTCAAAGTGTTTCTCACCCTTGACCATCTTCTTGCCAAATTCAATTACAGGTGATACAGGGGATCAAAACCAAGACTGAACAATACGTTCAATAGCTGAGATTCATGAAGCCTGGGAACACAGCAAACAGAAACACAGGAGTTTCCCAGATGGTTTCCTGCTTCTGTCCCTATCTCCCTGGAGTGTATTATGCCCAAAGAAAGTAGGGTTATGCTTTTAAAACTTATGCCACACCACTGTTCTGAACCAGCCAAGATTTCCTTCTCACATGGAATAATTTCCTACTGTGGCTTACACTCCCAATAAGATTTGGTTCACTGACATTTATCTCACATCTTCTAGCTCTCTCTTCCTCTCTCCACACCTGTGACATTTGCTTCTTTGCTGAACTTGGAGATGAACCTATCCTTTCCTCTGCCTGGAATGCTGTGCTTGAGCCATCCAGGTGGATTAATTCCCCACTTTACTCCTTCAAGATAACATCAGCAAGACCTTCCCTGACCATCCTAAATAAAATAATATCTCACTTCTGTTACTCTAGACACCTTTGAGCAATTTTAGTTTTCTTTAGAGCACTTACTACTCAGATATATTATATATTTATTGCCCATTTGTCCTAGTGGATTGTAAGCTTAACAGCATGGACATTGTCTATTTTTTATATCACCAGTGCATAGAATAGTGCTCAAAGTAGGTGCTCAATCTATGTGTTGAGTAAATAAATAAATGCATCAGATGCCCTATGTCATTAGTCTACTAAGGAAATCAGATATGATTAGATGATTTGATGATTACTACAACCCTTAATATTCTCCTTACATTAGCACTTTCCCATCTCACAATCCCTTCCTGATGGCAACTTGCAAAACAAAAACAAACAAACAAACAAACAAAATGGCCACCATTTCTTTCCTTCTCTATATTCAAGCCCTTGTAATGAGATCTTGTCACTTTTCTTTTGAAAAGCGAGTCTCAACTCTGGAGCTGGACTTGTGACTTTCTACAGGAAAGTCCCAGACATGAAACACTCACAGACTTAAAAAGTGCCTGCACAATGAAACCCCATTGCTTTTGAAACCCTGGACCAAGACATGGCTAGCCTCGGGCTCACACATTGCCCCTAGTGGCCAGCTAACACCCAGAAGTTGAGGCATTGACTTCAGACACATCAGGGAGCCCAGCTGAGATCATCTGAGCCCATGCCAGCACTGCCTAGTTGAGCCAGTTCAGTTTGTTGACCTGCACAATCATGACCTAAATGGCTATTATTTTATGCTGTCAAGTTTGGAGTGTGCTATGGTTTGAATATAAAAGCTATTGACTTGGTCCCCAGTGTAGCAATGTCCAGAGGTAGAGGCTTTTGGGAAGTGATTGGATCATGAGGGATGAAACCTCATTCATTTGATGGATTAATATTCCAATGAAGTATTGGGAGGTTACAGAAGCTGTAGACATGAGAGGCATGGTTGGGGGAAATAGATCATGGGAGCATGCCCTTGGGGTCTATATCTTGTCCTTGGCTCCTTCTGCTTTCTCTCTCCCTCTGCTTTCCAGCTGCCATGAGCAGAACAGCTTTCCTCCACCACGCCCTTTCTTCCATGATGTTCGGCCTCATCTTGGGCCCAAAGCGATGGAGCCAGACTGAAACCTCTGTGTCTGTGAACTAAAATAAATCTTTAGTCCTCTAAGTTCGTCTTTTCAGGTATTTTTGTCACAGTGACAGAAAAGCTGACTAATGGGGTGGTTTACTTCATGGCCAAAGCTAACTGAGATATGTGTGGGAAAAGGACAGGCAGGAGTTAAACAATGAAGAGAAAAGAATTTGAGTTGCCTTTGGCATATTCTGGTATAAGATTTTGCAGCAGTCTGGCTGGGCACAATCAGGAGCCACTTGTCAAAAGAAACTAATTTTATTTTTAGAACCACACACGCCAAACAAAACAGCCTCTCAGGAAAAACCCTCAGAGCCCCAACTGCCACCACCGGCTTCCCACAAGCCTCTCACTCCCACACAAGCCTCTCTCCACCTCCCACAATCCTCCTGCTCTTGAGGCTGATTGGCTGGGTCACGTGGGCGGAGCCAAAAAAGTCCCCCAATGAGCAGCTCCGTGGTCTGAAAGGGCAGGGAAACAGCCCAATGAACATCACCGCAGAGGAGCCAATCAGCTAGATGTTGCTGGGGCCGCTGTGAGCCAATCATCAGCCGGCGGCTGGAAGTTTGCTGGGGGCTGGAAGTTTGCTGGCAGCTGGAAGTTTGCTGGGGCCCCTTCGGCTGTGGCTCTCAACATCTCCCCCTCTCTGTTTAAACAAAAAGCATGTGGCTTAGGGACCATGCCTGCCTTAGGTTGGTACCATTGCAATTGGATCTTACCCGTCACTGACTACCGGTCCAGTATACAGCCACACCTGTGGAGAGGTCTTTGTACCAGCGGGGGGTGGGGGGGGAGTGAGGTTCTTTGCCTCACCTCTGTTGGCCCCCAAATTTTAGCTGGACTAATTTTAGATTTCATATTTTCAATAAGATAAGTGAAGCTCAAGGGGGTAATGTTATTGCTGCTGGGCTAAGGGACAGATATACGTGGCCCTTAATGAGCCTTTTTCAATGCACGGAATTATAGTTGTTTTTAATTTTCACCATGTCTTTTCTCTTTTGGACATAGAAAGGCATGTCTGTGAAGTAGACATATCTTTATGGCTTCAGGACCCAGGACTGTGGTAGAACATATTAGGGACAAAATCATACAATTTGTAAGTTTGTTGTAAGTTTTCTTGTAAGTTAAAGATAATAGAGGTCAATGTTTTTGAGAAATTAGAGAACAAGGGCATCAGCTAGGAGGACCACTGTTTTTCCTGGAGTGAGTCATCTCATGAGTAATTCCATCCTAAAGAAAAGGAGGAACCCTAGAGAATGGAGTAATTCCAAATTAAAGGTCACTGCAGCATGAATTTGTGAGGTCACTTGTGAAATATGCTCCAGCAATGTAGGAAGTGTGGACATATCTTACTGATTAACCCATTTGTCATCTTATGTGAGACTTTTCGTATCTAGACTTTTCATATTATTTCATAAATAATCTGAAGTTTATTTATAAAAAAAAAGACGAATATCTGACTACCTACCCCAGTTTCTGAATGAGTGTTCTAGAACCTGGCATCAGGCTTGGGTGTGCCAGTTCACAGAGTTGCCTGTGGGGGAGATGTTGTATAGGAGCATTTGATTGGAATCTGTTAGTCAATGAGTGTGTTTGGGCTGGGCTGGGATCTATCTCTTGTTCAGAATTCAGTTGGTATGCCTAGGGGAGAGGCAGGTATTTACGGCACCGTGAAGACCAGGATGGAAACCTGTTAATAATTAGACTGTGTGTTATGCTCAAGGCTATCACATACCCTTTAAAATCCATGCTTGTTGGAATGCAACCAAATAGATAAAATTTCTATAACATGTTTCCTTAGTGCATTAATTCCTCTGCATTATGCCATCGATGTACTTGAACACACTCAGAAGAAAAGGCACTGGGTGAGTTTCTAGAATGAAACTGGTAGATGAATGGTAGAATGAAACTGGACATCTACCGAGTCCAGCTAGTAGATGACCCAACTGCACATTGATTGAGGGATGATCTGTGAAGGAAAACCATGGGGTAGTGGGTTGCAGAAATTCAGTTGCAGTGTGTAATCAATGAGATGCAAGGACATAGCCACTCATTCACTAACACCTTTTCATGGGTTTAGGTGATTTACTGCCTTCTCTTCTGAAAGTATTCACCAGAGAGATCCTGATTTTTTTTTTTCTTGTTGTTGTAAGTTTTCAATAATTCCAGAAGATTCTTCAGGAGTGCTGTGACCTGTGCAGCAACAACAAAAGATCTCCAGGAGGGGTGGTGGGAGATTAAGAAAACACAGAGACAAAGGAAAACAGGTACAATTTCAAGCAAAGCTGGGGCCAGGTGGGACACTACCCTCTGATAGAAGAACAGTGACCCAGAACTAGCTCCCCATGTTTATTATATGGGGGTCTCACAATCAGGAAGTTTACAGAAGTTCTGCGAATCGTTCAAGGCCTGTGAATTATCAAGAGGCTTCTTTATGTGCTAAAAATTTACAGCGTTAGGAACATCTTGCGGCTATCCTGCTGTACCCAGAAAACCCATTGTACTGGAACGTCTGATAACTGTTGGCTTCAGAGCTGAGTATTAAGGCTGTTCACGTCTCCTTATTTTTTGGCAAGGAATGTTTCCCAGGCTTAGTTTTTGCCGACACCGCAGGATCAGTGGATGACCGGGCTCATTGGCTCTCTACAAAGGAGGTAGTAAAGAATGTAATCAGGCTCCAGGAGAAACAAACATTCATTCATTCATTTATTCATTCGTTCATTCATTATTAAGTGTTTATGACATGCTATGTACTGTTCTATGTAGCTTGAAATACAGCAGGGAATAGAACTTACAAGATTTCTATTGGGGGGTTGAGTGTGTGTGTAGACTGGAAATAAGTAATAAACACAATAAAATAAGTAAACATAAAATATGTCAGAGGAGATTGGGAAAGAAGAGATAAAGTAGGAATAGGGAGTATTAGGAATGCTGGAGGGTAGCTATAGAGTTGAAAGGGGATCAGAGTGGACCTCATTGAGAAGGTAAGATCTGAGCAAAGACCTGAAGGAGGTAATGCCCAAGGTCCATCAAAGACAGAGCATAAGTACTCTTGTTCATCTTTATCTCTTCTCCCAAGAATCAAGTCAAATACCTTAGAGGCTTAATAAATCTTTTTTTTCATATCAATTAAGTTGAAGATACTACACTTTTTTTTTTTTTTTGTCCAGATTGGAATAGAGTGATTTTTTCCAAGAACAGGAGATGGGTATTTTTATCATGGTGCTATGATTTGGATGTAGTTTTTCCCTCAAAAGTATATATGTGGGAGCCTGAGTCCCCAGTGTGGCAATGCAAGAGGTGGTAGGATCTTTAGGAGGTGGGGCCTAGTGGGAGATCTTTAAGTCATTGGGGGTGTGCCCTCAGAAAGGACTGTGCATCTGAGACTCTCGTGCTTCCTGTTTAGTGATGTGATCTCTTCCTCTTGAGCATGCTTCTTCCATTTGCCATGAAGTCCTCACCAGAACCGAGGTGATGCTGGCATCATCCCTGCAAACCTCCAGAACTATGAGTGAAATATGCCTCTTCCCTTTATAAAGTTAGCTTGCCTCAAGTATTTTGTTATAGGAATAAAATGAACTATTATACTTGCTATGTCTTTATTTTCATTTTCCCTCTTTCACCCTCTTTGACCCAGTGCAATGTGGATTCTGTCTTGATCACTCCATTGAAATGTCACCCTTTTTGCCTTGACTGAGGTTTGGCTGTGCATAAAATTCTAGAGCTGCTGTGATTTCTCTGCTAGCAGTCGTAGTCTAGGTTGTACCATGGTAGGAGTACACACATGAGATCCTTCCTCATTCCAGTGGCCCACAGGACCACGTGACATATGGACTACCAGGACACATGCTCTTCTCTGTCCTCCTGCCAGAGAAATCCCTGGCAGAGAGCAAGAAAAAAACTCACTTTCCCCAGCTGTCAGAGGGTAAGATACTAACTTCCTTTATTCAAGGGGGAAATGGAATTGATTGACAGACTAGAGAGAGCTGCTACTCATTTAACCCACCAAAAGATATTATATGGCTTTAAGCAGTGTTCGGGAGCATGAGAAGATAATAAACTATGTGTATAAGCTCGGTTCTCAAGGGAGGGAGAACTGCTGCAAAACCGACACTCAAATTGTTTCTTTCTTTCCTTTTTTAGGCCCTCTGTGCATGCCATGCTTAATAAAGGCAATAAAAAGGCAAGACTATGAAGAAGAAAGAGGCTTATCAAGGAATGAAGGCTCTTTATTTGCTCTTCTTTCATGCTACTCTTTCGAATCCACTGGCATTTCAACCTGTAAGTGGTGAGTGGCAGGCTGTAACAGAAGAGCAAGTGGGGGGCAGATGGTTTAGGAAATGAATTTGCAATGTCCCCAGTGTTGTTGTACTCTTTTGTTAGAAACTCACTTATTTTTAGCTAGTTCTCAAAAAAGCAGAACTGCTTCTTGGTCTTTGAGTGCCAGCCAACATGGTATGGCAGCTACTTGGGGTTGGGACTCCGGGGCTCTATGTGGATCTCTTTGACCGGTGGCACCCAGCTGGTGTGCATATTCCGCCTTTTGAGTACACAACTGGGCACTCTGTGGGCACCAAATAAATAAAGATTCCTTTATAAATCAGTCTCTCTGTGTCTTTGATGCCTCAGTTGTAAAATGGTATAATATACTAGGAATAACCTCTTCAGTCCTTCTTCCAACTGTACATGAAAATAGTTCACTAGCACATTGTCACAAGAATGAGACTGAGCTGTGGAGCCCTCTAACTCCTTAAGATAGAGTATTCATAGATAAACACCAGACAGCATTACCTAGTTTCTTCCTGGAAACTCCAGGGGTTAGGAAGTCCTGGGAAGTGTTTTGACAGGACATGATAAATATGTGACTATGCTTATTTAGCAATAATAATTAACACTTATTAACACTATTTATCTATCTGTAAGTACCCATCAATCCTGGTTCAAGGTTCTTATGAATATTTATCAATTTAATCCTTATAATATGGAGGTGGGTAAGTACTATTACTATCCATATTTTATAGATATGATAACTGAGCCCTGAAATGTTAAGTTGCTAAGTTTCTGAAGATTTATAGTTGATAAGTGGTAGAACCAGGATTTGAACCCAAGGAATCCGGCCTCAGAAAATTCTCCTGTGACCACTGATAGCTCCTGGTTCTAGCAGAAGCTAACCCACTAGAAGGCTTTTCTAGGACTCTTGAGGAAGTTTGCTGATAAAGGAAATGTTATAATTGTTCCCAGCTGACTGCTACTTGTTTAGTTTATCACTTTTCTCATCCACTGCTTATTATTAAAAAAAAATTAAATTCAAGAACAACTCAGAGATTACTGTGGCAGTGACAGAATATATAAATTTATTTTCATATATGATAATTCATTCTCTATCATTGGTACAGTTGACTCATACAGACCACTATGTTTACTATGGATTAAGGACAATGGACATTATGTGGAGGTCACAATTTCAGTCTTGTTGGAGGTTCTCCATTCATTGGAGGAACAAGAATATGCACACAAATACTTAAAGAATAGGATGAAGCAGCATTTCGTATGTACACAAGAGGGTAGCACAGACACACTGCTTAATGGAAATTGAGCTGATAATGGAGCTGGCAGGACCAAGGAAAATGTCAAGGAGGAGGGGCAGCTTGACCTAGACTGCATCAGACGAGTAGGATTTTGATGGGAACAGAGAAGTGAAAATGCAATTCTAGTCTAGTATATTAGTGAGGCAGGAAGCTCAGGGGCTACAGGAGAAGTGTCTGGAATGACTGCTTGCATCCAAATCCTGGTTCTGCTGTTCATTAGCTATAAGTCTTAAGAAAGTTAGCAATTCAGCCTCTCTGAGGTTCAGATTTCTAACCTATGAAGTGGTAGAAAGAGGGAAAGAGTTTCAGCGTTGGTCCCAGCAGGAAACAGATGGACTCTTCTAAATAGCTAAGAGGAGGGTGATTCATTGACAAGCAACAGTGCAGCAACCCTAGAACAGTCGTGGTGAGGGGAGAGGTGGGGAAATTATCCTTAGATTCCTTGGATTGAGGGTGGGGAGGACAGTCATTGGAACCAGAAAGTACAGTGCAGAGGAAGGCATCCCTCAGCAAAAGAGTGCCTTTTGAAAGGGGGCATAGGTAGCCTACAGGAACTCCAGAGGATAGGAGCCAAGGCAATAAACAGTGCCTTTTTCACTGGGTCCTCTGATCTCCTGCCTGGCTCCACTCTTCTCTCCCGATGGGCCAATCCCAACCCGGAAGCCAGGTCCTTGGGAAATAAATGAAATCACAGATGAGAAATCCCAGGATGACCGTGGAGAGTCAAGGGAGACTGTGGATCTGGAAGTGCAGATCGAAGGTATCTGGTACAGAACAAGGATACCAAAGTGTGAATACCAGGTTTGATGGTGTGGGGTCTTGCCAGATCTTGAGAACCAGGCTTAGGCACCTGGACTTTGTTCTGGCATTAGTGGGAACCGTGAGGAGTTTTTGAGCAGAAGGATGATATCCTGAGAGTAAACCAGCATCAATGTCTAAAGTAGACTTTAAGGAAGAATGATGGAGGGAGATGTGCTGGGCTAGACCTCAGGCTTCCTTGCTTGATCCACCTGCATGGTTTCCTTGAGCTTCTCTCCAGTCCTGACTACATCTTTTAGGGATGAGAGCGGGGCTTTCCTCAGAGGACTCACCTTCTCCTTCCTTGCCTGTGGTTTTAACACTGACCCTGATTACTGCAGATCCTGATTACTGCGGACAGGACTTTCTAGCGAGTTGCATTTGAAGCTGTTACCTGAACCACCATCTCAGAGCTGTCATAGAGCCAGGCCATGGAATGTTCTGTTACAGAAAAAAATAGTTAATGTGCTCATTATAGCCTGATGCAGAGATTCCCTCTGACAGACACATGTGGTAATGGCTTGGAATGAACACACTCCTACAAACAATTGGAAAAGAGACTTCTCATTGTTCTTTGGGTCCATAATTGCTTTGCTGTGAAAATGACTGCGTTGGTTGTACTACACATTTCCACTCTGAACAATGCCTTTATTGGATCAGCTTAAATATATGAAGAATGAAGCACTTTGTGAAAGCAGCAACATAATGCTTGTATGCAGTTTTGAAAAACCAAGGTGTCCCTGGAGTCAAGGATTTAGGAACTATTTCTCTATTTTCTGACAGTTGTGTTTACACCTGCTTTGCCATAAAGAAATTGACACTATCTTTCACTGTAGTATTTGGGAGACAAAGGATTGTCAGGCTTGGGGACATCCAAAAAAACCCATCAGCATAGACTCCTGTGAACAGATGGATTTGCCTCTGTCCCTGCTGGGTGAGCTCTGGAGGAAGATTCCCACTTGGCAGGGTGGGGGTAGCTCTCAAATAGATTGGTCTTGAAATTTCAATTCTTTTTCCTTCTAGGTGCTAGTTCTGAGCCATGAGACTCCCAAATCAGGGGTGGCACTGCTTTCTCAGAAAAGAATGACATAAAGATATGATATTTCTTTCTAGAGAGTCATTTGTTCATGCTCCTCTTATCAAACAGTAGGCCTCTCAGAAAGCTGGCTGATTGCAAAGAGGCTAGATTTCAGGGTGGAAGCAGTAAATGGGTTTTATTTTCTGATGAACACATATAAAGTTGTAATTTGCCATCTCCAATCAGCAACATTGGAAGGCATCAGCAAAGGTCAGCCATTAACTGTGTTTTTATAATAGAAATTTAAGATCCCTTCATATAACTGTCCTCAAGGTCAGACTTCTGCCTTTTTCCACAGTGCCCCTCACTTATAGGATGATCTCAGATGAATTTGGATTGGTTTTCAATTTTGCTTTTGGATGCACATAAAATAATTGCTTTTGAAACAATACCCTCATGATTAAAAAACCACTGCAGCTAAAAATATTTGAATCAGGAAGCATCCCAAATAAAAGACTTGGCAAAACGCATCAGATATGACAAAAATTTTGCTGGCAGAATGTAAAACAGATATCAAAAGACTAAACTACACATAAGGCACCATGAAGTGCTAGAGTTTTTCCTGGTGTCATTTCACCCAAGATGTTTCTACATCTCCATGTAATTGCAGTTAATCATATTAATTCTTTGTTTCAGTTTGAAATCTGTTCAGGTTGACACCTCTACTTTTGTGTTGATTATTTTTCTTCCATTTTATGATCTTTGTGTCTTTAAAAAAACAAAAGGGTCAATTATTGGCAGAGCATGGGCTTGAGAAGTAGAGATTGGATTCTATTTAATTCTATTCTCACTCCTTTTCCTTATTTTCCTTTGCTTTACCTTCAGCCACTCTTCCATCTCCAGGCCCACCTCAAATCCTCTCAATTTTTATTTTAATTCCCTTTCTCCTTCTTTTTCTTTCTCCCTTTCCTGTTTTTTTAAACGTCCTTCCCCAGATTTTCTCCATTTAAAAAAAAATATTTGTTTTTTAGATGTAGTTGGATACAATACTTGTATTTCACTTATTTATATTTATGTGGTGCTGAGGATCGATCCCAGTGTTCCGTGTGTGTGAGGCAAATGCTCTACCACTAAGCCTCAGCCCCAGCCCAGATTTTCTCCATTTTGTAGGGCATTTATAAGCTGTACACATCATATATCATAGACAGATTGTCCTGCATGGTGGGGCGGGGGTCTTATCTGGATTCATGGGATCAATTTTCCCATTAGAAGGAAAGGCTTACCTTGAAACCAGGACTATTCTTCCTTTGGTCACTGCTTTCCTTGACCAGTTGACCAAGTTAAGTTAGGCCCAGGAAAGGATGAATGGTAGTCATGGCTGTTACAGTCTACCTGCTCACAGCAAGGAAGCCTCACTCATGGGCTGTGAGGAAGACTAAGGTGAGAAGTAATCCACGAGAGCACTGGAAGTTTCTATAGAGATCCTGTTTGGTAAATAATAAGGCCAGTAGGTGTGTGGTGATGCTAGGGTGGAGCAGCAGCTGGTCTCACTCTAGTCCTCCCTTTCATCTTCTGAAAGAGGAAGTCAGATTCAGGGCCACTTCCTGGCGCCAGGGTAGCCTGTTTGCTATTATGGTTTGGATGTGAGGTGTCCCCCAAAAGCTCACATGTGAGATAATGCAAGAAGGTTTGGAGGAGAAATGATTGGGCTATAGCTTTAACCTAATTGGTAAATTAATCCCTGATGGGATTCATTGAGTGGTAACTGGAGGCAGGTGAGGTGTGGCTGGAGGAAATGGTTCAGTGGAAGGCATGGCTTTGGGGGTATATATTTGTATTTGGCAAGTGGAGACCGCTCTCTCTGCTTTCTCATCATCATGTGAGCTGCTTCCCTCTGTCATATTCTCCCACCATGCTCTTCAGCCTCACCTTGAGCCCCAAGGAGTGCAGCTGCCCTCTATGGATGGAGACCTCTGAAACAGTGAGCCCCTGAATAAACCTTTTCTCCTCTGCAATTGTTCTGGTTGGGTCTTTTAGTCCCAGTAGCAAAAAAACTGACTAAAATACTTGCTTCCTCCCAGACTTCACCATCCTCTGACTCTCCACTTCCTGGACACTCCATATAGTTCTCAACTGGGTGTGACCCCAACGTGAAGGAGGCCTAGAGATTTTTTTTTTTTTTTTTTTTTTTTT
>NW_026000223.1:3518788-3522352 GCF_001458135.2 Marmota marmota marmota
TTTTTTTTTTTTTCTGTTTTCTTTCCTTTGTTCAGCTCTTATGCCAATCAGATGTTCATACTTATTGGACCTTTGTGAACTAACCTTTCATTTGCCATTTTCTCATGGAAAAATGCACCTTGATGACACTGGTGCCTACACCATCATCGCTGGAATTTAGAAGGATGCGAAATATCCTCAAATACAAACGCCCAGCAATATACACCAAAAAATGCAGTTGTTTATGTACTCTGCATGCAAAGACCTCTGAGCTCTTGCTTACATACAAACATGCTTCGAGTCTGATGCCTATTAAGAGTGAGAGGTTCCTAACTGACATAACCTTCTCTTCATAAGAATAAAATAGAAGGTTACTGAGTCTACGAGCTAATCTGTCTAATTAGATGCCTCTGAGCAAAATGCATAAGATTTGCATGAATTATCTTAACATGCAAAGAGTAGGACACAGGAAGGAACAACTCAAGGAAATTTGCATTTCGGTGGGGGAGGGAGAGTTGGGGCTATAATCCAGAAGGTCTTTTCTTCTTTCATGTTTTGAGGCTATGCTCAAAAGGTGCTGCCGGGGACTGGCTAATGTCATCGAAGATCTGCCATATATCCTTGGGCTTTACGAGCAGTTCCTTCAAGCCTTGTCTGTACTGCAGGGTGAAACAGCCACGGAGCTGGGTCTGGGGAAGCTTCGTTCAAGCCGAGCAAGGTGATCAGTTTCAGTCCTGGCAGCAGTTGGCTGGACAGACAATGCCTTCTTGACCTCTAGGTGGCACTGTTGTATCTATTGTACGAAGTGCAGTGCTTTGGCTAACTGCATCATGCCATTTAAAATGGAGGAAAAGAAAAAAGACTGGCACCCACTCCGCGTCCCCATCAACCTCCTAACATCACTGCTCACTCTATCTCCCTACCCACACCCCTTCCATGCCATCCACTGGACAGCATATTTGTTTAACTTTATATGTCAAGATCATTGCACTGTCATGTGTAACTAATAAAAAAAATAAATAAAATCAGTAGTCCTCTGGTCCCTTTACTGTGCATAGGAAGCACTGAGATGATTCACTTGAAAGCTTAACTGCTGAGAGATAGTAGTTGCGTCCTTGCAATCCTCCCAGTTCTTTCCTCCCTTGCTGCTGCTGACATTCACACAGTGATGGGGCTGATACTGGAAGCTGGGCTGGGGCAGTCTGTACCTTGCTGGTTAGCAGTGGGAGTCAGCGCTGAAGGGAGCCACTTGGCAGTGATGTGAGGGAGATGGCAAGCTGACTGAAGGGGAAGGCAGGAAGAAAGCCAATTGCTACCTCTCCTGTTCCTTGTTCCAGTCTTTCTTGTTCAGTCTTTCTAGACAGGTTTGGGCCAAATATGAAAACTACGTGCTGACATTTAGTTAGAGAAAATGAGGTTGGGTTGGTGGAATAAGAGCTCACTCATTAAGATTGCCTCAGTTTCCCTAGTGCTGAGAGGGAACTTGGTACTGGTCTTATGGGGTTTTGATGGTTCAAGATGCTATAGGAGGTTCAGGAGATAGAAGCTAATCCTCAAAGCATCATAATATATAATGACTAAAAGGGAAAGATATAAAAAAAATAGGTAACATTTGATTGGTCTTTAAAATTTGCAAAGTACCCCCTCCCAACATTAATAATCTCAGTTCCTTCTCATAGCATTGCTATTAAGAGGTCACTGGGGCTGTTCAGTGACTTGCTCAAGGTCAAAGAGTGAGGGTACAGAGCCAGTTCCTCTAAGTAGTTGTTTTATTTTTCATCCCAGAACAAATCCTTTACTTGAGAAGCAATATTCAAGTCTAACAGATCAACATTTGCCCTACTTGCCTCCCAAGAATCAAATCAAGATATTATGCTTAGGGCTAAGTAATAAAAAGAGGCACCCGGTCTTTTTTTATTTTTTAAATGAAACTTCTGACTTTACACTGACTTGAGAAGCAATAACTTTAGGGCATAATCTTCATTTGCTTGTCGGTTTTGCTGTAGTTTCTTTAGCTTATTGATTTTATTTTTTAAAGCCTCAATGGTATCCTCTGTAAAATAGGTTCAGAAAGCTTTTTCTAGACCTTGGGCATCTGAGGAAAACTAATCAAGGTTTTAAGTGTCACTCATGGGTCTTTGAATGAAAGATTGCAGACAGCATTAGTTTTTATCATTGCTTTAATAGCAATTTATTAAGCCCAAACCTTAGGGAATCATGTAAGGATATATGATTTCCTCTGCCTGATTATATCTTTGAGTTTTGTAAAAGTTTATAATGGATGAAATAGTACTTAACAGCTTCATAAACCAAACTGTTACGCCCGTTTAAATGGTCTTCACTCTTATTATCTTAACTAATGAATTTTGCCAGGCATCTCCGTTATAGCTGTATGATTTATAAAGATTATATTTACTTTTTCTTCTTATAAGAACCTAATGAGACCAAATTGGTTGCATGTAATCAGACACTGGCCTTTTTCATCTCTTCGGGTTTTATTTACGAAAGCTTATTAGAGCAAACGTACTGAGTAATATGCAGCGATGGCTAGGTTTTGCCTAATGATCCCAAACAGCCAACACAGAATGCAGATAATGAAATGACAGGCTGATTACAAATGCAGGGAGAAAAGGAAATGGTCTCAGGGCCCACTTCTAAAATTCTCACCTAGGCAGAACTCCCATTGACATGTTTCATTCTGAGGACACATACTTGTATGGAGACCTAGCATAAGACTGGAACATATCTAAGAAACTGAGGGCTGAGTTCTTTGTTCCACAGAGAAAGACTGGGATAAAGGACTATGTAAAAGTGATTGTGCAGAATGATGACAACAGAGACACCAAAGGTTTGAGAACCCCAATTCATAAAATAAACTACAGAGGCAGTTCATAGGACTTATATTCTACAGCCACAACTAAAATTAATAATTTAGACTAATATGGGTGTTTCCCCTCTTTGCATCTCTTTTATAGAGTTAACTACTTAATGCATCCTGGAATAATATTACCTAAGTTAGAATTAATTACATGCCAGATAGAAGCAAAGCACATTAAAATGTCACTGGTCCAAGTGCCTAAGCTCATGCTGTACCATGACTCTATGCTATTGTTGGTGGTCTTTAATCCAGAGCATCTTCTTTTATTCCTTACTATGCTATTCCTTTCTTCTTAAAACAGAGATTTGCTGCAATTTCAGCAATAGAAAATTGAACTGATTTTTTTTTTTTTAAATGTGACTTAGAAAGCCCTTAGGGCTGAGGGACAGATGGATTGTTTTTTCAGATGTCCACCTTAAATACTTTCAGTCCTCTGTAATGTTCTACCACTTTAATGACTTGGCCATTCATAAAACCTTCCCAAACTGTGTTTGAAACCATTTATACATTTATTTGCTTCCTGGACCTCTTGCTGGTATAATGTATTTGGTAAGTTTATTACCCTGCAGGAGAAAGACTTCCTCTATAAAGTTGCAAAGGGTATCCCCTTCTACTAGTATTTTGAGATTTGGTGAATAAAGCTGTTTTCACCTTACTCATGTTTTTTTTTTTTTTTTTTTTTGAATTTTTTTTAATTGTGGGTTGTT
>NW_026000223.1:3527961-3546239 GCF_001458135.2 Marmota marmota marmota
CCCCGCGGGCTCAGTTCCGGGAGCCGGAGTTCGGCTGCTTAGTGCTTGTTGTATGCTCTGATAGGGGCAGGGTTCATGAAGCAGCCTCCGCGGGGCGGTTCCGGGAGCCGGAACTCGGGCGCCCCGCGCTCGGCGTTCGCTCCGATAGGCTCAGGTTCTTAGAAGCACCCAGGCGCAGAACCCTAGCAATCTGTTTGCAAGCCACAGGCGAATTGTAGCCTGGAATTACCTGATCTATGGCTGAATGAGTTGCGGTCAGTCGAAAACAGGGGACGTGACGTCAGTTTACCAAGATGGTGGCTGCTGGCCTCCTCTGTGGACTGACCGGTGTGTAGAACCGAGAAGGACCGTTTCCTTCCCCCGTCTGGAACCCAGAATTCAGCCCTGAGTACGGTGCTTGCGCGGCTGGCAGAAACTGCAGCGCTGTAACCCTGCGTCTCTATCCCAGCGCACACTGCAGACTTTCGCCGCGGGGCGATTTGCTGAATAAGCAGTTACCCTCCGTGCGACAAACCTCTCGCGTTTGAGTCCCCGTAGCCGATCCTCGTGCGATGGAAATCCTTCCTCCAGGTTCCGGAGCACCCCACTATTGCTGGAAATTCCTAACAAGATATCCTTTAGCCGTCCTGACTTGCCATACTCCCACACAGTGAAGCAGCACACGGGGGTAATGCACTCCCCTCGCCGCCATCTTCCCACCTTACTCATGTTTTTGAAGATTTTTTAATTTAAGATAATGTTCCCTCTCTAGTCATCATACTTTTGGTCAATTGAGACCTTGGACCTTCAGATGGTTTGTGGAACATTTTCTTCAGGATACTCCCCTGGTGAGCAATAGTTGGGTTATTTGTTTATTCAGAAATTTCCTCTTTAAGTTTTATTTCCTTCATCTGAACTAGACTAGACTAGTTTAGAACAATGTAAAGCAGAGAGGGAAGCAGATATGGATGCAGAGAATGTTAGAGGTCAATCTTATGGTAGAATGAAGAAAGGCTCAAAGAAGTGGGTCACTTGTTTAAGGTCACATCACCAGTTAACAAAGAGAGTCTCAAATGAGAGTTGGACTCTCTGACTAATATTTTTTTCAAGGACTTGCTGAAAGTCAAATTGAGAATTATTGTTTTTTGTTATCTACATGGGGCCAAAAATTCCAATAGTCAGAAAGTACGGGGGCAGGTAACATTGTGATGCAGGCATAGTCTTGACTTCGGTGCTTCTTGGCTCCTGTTACATCTCTCACTCTGATAAAGATATTCCTGGTCACACCTGCCAGACACCTAGTGTCTCATTGCTACTTCCTATTCATTTGGACTCCATATCTAACAAAGTGACCTGTGTGGTTTGCACTTCTTGCAATCCTCACCTGACTTTTCTTCTGCTTGTACCTCCTCCATTTCTTTCTGGTTTGGAACCACACTGAAGCCTTGGGACCCTGAATAATGCTCTGACTGAATAACACTCTGATCTCTCACTGATTCCCAGGGGAAATACTGAAGATTCCAAATTCTTAAGTGGTTTTCCCCTCTCCTTTTCTTTGAATTATATAGAGTGATTATTGTGGAGCTCCAGAAATTATGATCAGCATAAGAAGGGAGGTGATTTTGGGTCTTGCCCATTCTCAATTGCTTTTATGGGATGGCCTGGGCTGCAGCTAGTTCTTTATATCTGATTCAGAACATATCTTTGCTGGGAGGCTATAGCCTATCGTTTTGATATTATTCTTCTCAGAGGAATGCATGGAGTTGAAATGACCCCTGATGTGACTAGACATAGGACTCGGCCAGGAATCACCAGGGAGAGGGCCCCTCAAGCAAGAGCACTCCAGGGAGGAGGATGCTGGGAACGGAGAGAAAGAAAGGACTGTGGAAAGTAGACTTTCTCTGTTACCACGTTTTAACCTATTGTTCACTTTTTATTACCTCTCTCTTCCCACAGTTTCTGGTTCACTCTTCCTCATTTTGTTATGTTTTATAGTTTTTAATCTACTTTCTGTGTTTCTCTTTTTCTACTGCCTACAATGCCCTCTTAGGCTTGCTCATTTCTTCTGGAGCCAAAGAGCAATTTTTCAGGGTTACATTATCCTAGAGAAGTTTCCCCTGGTGAACCCTCTTTAGTTTTCCATTTATTTTTTATTTTTTTTAGCTGACTTCATGTGTTCTTCCTATTAGTGTGTGCTGTTTGAGATTTTAAATTTGAAGCAGACATTTGCTCCTTTTGCATGCAAAGTATATGATGTTATTTGGGGGCTTGGGGTTCCTGTTCTTTCCCTATGAGGATTTTGAGTCTAAAAGAATTGATTCCCCAAACTTCTTCTATACATATTTATAAACATTTTATAAGAACAATGGTAGATGTTATGTTCTTTTGCAGATTGCAGAGTGTATTTGCAGGGCTTGCTCATGTAGCTGCTTGACTTGCCCTGTGTAAAGCTTCCAAGTATCTGGTATTTCTACTTCTCTTCTTTTGTAAGCTCACGGCTTAATTCTTAATTCAAAAGATGCCATTAATTCTTCCCATTCTGTTGTCTAAAAGTGCTCTGCAAAAAATGGACTCTCAGTTTTCTGGATGGGCTTGTAAATCTCATTCCTAACCGAAATGTCCCTGGTACAGTTTTTTTAGAAACCCTCACACAAAACACTAGAATTTACAGAAATATATATTATTTGTATCACAAAAAAGATTGATCACAAGACTTCCTCTGATAGCAAACTCCTTTAGTGTATTCAAATTATTTTATAAGAATTTAATTTATACAGAGAAAATGCATCAATTTGACTCAGGATCATATTGATTGCACATTATGAAAACATTTAAATCTTAGTGACAAATGCTTGACAGTATCTCTTTAGATCTTATAGTTATGTCATATGTAGAGGTGACTTTGTCACGAATTGTGCACCACATAATTACATTCAGTCAAGGATGCACCACATACATGAGGAGGTTGTGTGAAATGCTATCACCTTGTAACATCATAGGTATCTAAGTTTAAGTATAAACTGTGGTGCTCAAACAGTGATGAAATTGCCTAGTGAGGTATTTTTCAGAATGCATCTTTGATGCTAAGCAATACATGACTGAATTATGAACCATAATATCTTAATTTACAGAAATGGAAAGCATGTAAAGATAGAAAACATGGGGTGGGGGTGGGGTAGAGGAGGAACAGTCCAGAACCTAAAATCTACACTCTCCTCTATGATAAGTAACTGGAAAAAGAACTTCAGGCACACTCCTAAAAACACATGTATACTTTTTAAGGTCCGAAGAGGGCACACCCAAAATGATTCAGGCCTTCCTTGGGGAATCTTTCCCAACCCTGCTCTGACCACTATCCAAAGCTCAGAGACTATATCCTTGCCTGAGAGGGTGCTTTCCCTGGGACTCTTTGGGGCGGGGGTGAGGAAGCTGATCCAAGTCTTCCTGAGCTGGCCCAGCGTCTGTTCAACTCAGCCATGTGGGAACCATCCACAGCTCGCTTTCTTCTAAGGGAAACAGCCAACCTCTCAGTCTGCTCTTTCTCTCTCCTACTCTTGAAAGCCAATTTCCTGCTTCAATCTTATTCTTATGAATAGCAACACAGAGCTTGCATGGAGAATGAGAAACTACTGTATCATAGGAAGCAATCACACAGAACACAAAAAGCCATTCAAAGTAATTAAACTACTCCCATCCCCTTTTCTATATTTCTTTTCAGCTCAGCACTGATGGGCTGTTTATCTTTGCCACCACAACAGCAGCCGCAGCAGCAGCAGCAGTGGCGGTAGAGGAAATGGCAAGCCATTTTCTGCTAAGGCTCATGCCGAGAGGGCAGAATTAAGACAAACACTCTCATTCTTGACTGCCAAAGCATTTTAGCTTCTGAAAAGCAAGGGAAGCAACGCCATCATCCCTTAAGGAAGGAAATAAATAAATAAAGACCCGGAACGAGGGGAACTTCTGGGTGATTTTCCACTTGTCGGAGGGAAAGGGGGATGGGGCTGGCGAGGGTGGGGGTGGGAGGGATGGGGAGCTCATTATCTTCCAGGCCTGGGAAGCTTTTGTTCTCTTCAGCTGTTAAGGAGGCTGCAGTTCTGCTCCCAGCTGTGCAGAAGCTTGCAAGCCACCAAGGAAGAGCCTCTGAGATGGCAACAGGTCTCCAGCAGGCATGGCCCCAGGAGATGACAGCTGGTCAGGGAAGTAGAGCCTCTGGGTTCTGAGTAAGCAGCATTAATGGAGCTCTCCATTTTAATACCTGTATAGATGCTCTTTTCTAGTACAGCAGCAGAGAGAGGCAAAAGAGAGCTGAGAGGTTTGCCTGAGGGCTATATTAAAAAAAAAAAAAAATAAAAAAGAATCCCCCTTGTTTTGGCTCCAGAGTGTGTGTGGCAGCTGCTTAGCAGAGGTACTTTGGGTAGTGTCAGGCGAACTTTGAGTTGAAGAAAAAGGGAAGACTTCCAAGTGGCTCGGTAGTGTCCACTCTTTCACCTACCAAGTTTCACAAATGCATCTGGAAAGTGTTTGTTCTGTTGTGAAAAATCAATGCTTTTCTGAATAGGTGCTGTTGGGACATTGGTCCAAGAGCTTGAAGGAGTTTGTCTACAAAAGGTCTCTGAGCTGTCAATAAGTCAGACACACTGGTCAACAGTACTTCCTAGGTGGGAACTCAGAGGGGTCATAAAGGACCTGCTTGACACTTAGCTTGCTACTGTCCCTGATTACTGGATTTCTTGCTACCCTTTTTGGGTTTTAAGAAACTTTCCATCTAATTAAAAATTTGGTTCAGTTGAAAATTTTGCAGCAGATGGTCCATAATCAAGGGCTTAATCAAGGGCTGGGATTGTGGCTCAGCGGTAGAGCCTAGCCTGTTCGAGGCCCCGGTTTCGAACCTCAACACCACATTAAAAAAAAAAAAAGATAAAATAAAGGTATTGTGTCCAACTACAACTAAAAAATGAATATTAAAAATGCTATATCAAACAATATGGACCATCTCAGCTTCTGATAAAACTAAGTAACTTGCACACCCTGGGTAGTCTCATTCTCTGTTGCACCCATGGATGTATCATAGGTTGAACTTTCTAGTTGAGGGACACACCAATTTTACAAGAAATTCTAATGGCCTTGCATTCCCCTCCCCCTCCCCCTGCAGTCCCAGTGATCCTGTTTAGAGCTGCTTGTTTGATTTAATCTGGGGAGCTGGCATCTTGCCTGTTCTCCAGTGACAGGCCTGTACTGTTCAGCATTCTTGTTTTCCCTCTGTCATTATCTTTTGTATGCAAGGAGGTTTAATGTGCAATAAATGTAAATGTGCAATGTATATTTTGTGTTTTATTAACTCTCCCATGAGCCTGTTGTTGCAGCGACTGCTCTGCCTTGGGTACATCAACAGGAACCTCAGTACTTGGTTTCCTTTGCTAGCCCCATCTCACTTCTAAAAACTGCTTTACCCAAGGTCTAGTTCTGTGGAGAACTCTACGCCCCACCCTCCTTTAGCTTTCAGGGTGATGAGTATCCCACTGGAGATGGCTGTCTTTCTGGGATGATGTACTTCAACCATTACCCATCCTTGGGGTGTGGAGGAAAAAGGGCTATGTGCATCTGTCACCTATCTGTGTGAATGTTTGTGTAGAGTACTAACGACATTTCCCGACTTTATATAAATTCAAATGTTGCTGCCTCAGACAGGTACATTAAATCCCCCACCCCCCACTATTTAAACATTTTAAAAAGAACCCAGTCTTGTAATAATTTCACTCACTTGGCAAAAGCATTCAGTATGTTAAATGAAAGTGATAATTCAATTTATTCTCTCAGTAGGAATCCTTCTAAGGTACAAGCAAGGTGGGGCCATGCCTACTGAAAATGAAATTGAGTCTGTGGGGGTCAAGGCAAAAGATCTCAGTATTCTTAGCTCTCAGGGCAGGTGCATCAACATTCAAAAGTCATTGGGTTTAATGTGCCTCCTTAAATACTTACCTTACTATGCTGGGTTGCTTCAGGTAATGCAGAACATTTTTAATTCTGACTTTTGGGTGAGAATTCAGTCTCGCAAGTTGATGGGAAAATGCATTTTCCAGGAGACTATAATCTCAAATCTCTGATTTGAGGACCAGAGAGTATCAACAGTTGCAAACTAGACAACTGAAGGGGAAACACCATGCTGAGAGAGCACATCTGTCAAAATCGTAGAGGGCTGGAGGTGCATAACTGCTCCAAAGTTGTGGCTATATACCAGGGGGCACTTAGACAACTCACAGCTACTTAATGTAGCACCTTTCTATGTCTTGCAATGTCTTAAATTCGGGAACTTTCAAATATTTTTAGAAAGATCCACATATCTGCTATTGAATAAATGATTCTAAACTTTCCTGAGTGAATGGTAAGGAAGGTGGGTTAGAGGCACCAACAGTGTGCTACAGAGCTCCACACTTCCATAAATGCTGATTCAAAATATTCTAGCCCTCTCTGTAGCCTTCCTCCAACTCCTAATTCAAATTAATAGATACAGTATAATGAAGTTGATTTAGTTGATTTTGTACATAAGTATAAAATTTCTCAACTGACCTCAGGTGACAGGTCAAAGTAAAAACCCAGATGCACTGAAAATGCTGCATAAAATGACCTTCAGATTATGGGCATATGAAATATAAGTGAGTTTTGTGTTTACATTTGGGCCCCATCCTCAAGATATTGTATACATAAAATATTCTAAAATCTAGAAAAAAAAAATTAAGACCTGAACTACTTCTGGTATCAAGCATTTTGGTGGATAAGGGATATTCAACTTGTATTGAGATATAATTCATACACGATATAATGCAGTCAAAGTACACCATTTATTACTTTTTGGTATATTCACAGAGTTGGATAACCATCACCAAACTCATTATAGAACATTTTCATCAACCCCATATCTATTAGCAGGTACTCCTCAGCTTTTGGTGACTGCTAATCAATTTTCTGTTTCTATAGATTTGACTATTTTGGACATTTCATAAATAGAACCATATAATATGCAGTCTTTTCTGAATTTTTGTATTTAGCATGTTTTAAAGGCTCATATATGTTGTGGCACCTACCAATACTTCAGTCTTTTTATGAACGGTGATATTCCATTTTATGGATATAGCACATATATCTATTCATCAGATGATGGACCTTGAGTTATTTATATTTTTTGGCTATTAAAATAATGCCACCATGAACATTTGTGCATAAGCTTTTGTGTGGACATATGTTTCCATTCCTCTTGGTTATATGTCTAGGAGTACAATTGCTGTGTCATAGGTAACTCTATGTTTAACATTGAAAAAGAACTTTATTTATTTAAAAAAAAAGAAAAAATATGTATATATATATATATTGGGCTGGGGATATAGCCCAGTAGTAGAAGACTTGTCTGGCAAGCATGAACTCTGGGTTTGAAACCCAGCACTGCAAAAAAAATATACACACTAATGGGGTTCAGTGTGGTATTTTGATACTTGCATATAGAATATGCTGATCAAATTCAGCCTTCTCTATCTACCTCCTTAACTCCACTTTACAAACTCTAGTAATCACTATTCCACATTTGGGTCAACTCTTTTTTTTTTAACTTTTGCTTATGAGAAATAATATGTGGTACTTGTCTTTCTGTGTCTGGCTTATTTCATTTAATATAATCCTCAGTTCCTTCCATTTTGCTGCAAATGACAGGATTTCATTTTTTTATATCTGAATAATATTCCATTGTGTGTGTGTGTGTATATATATATATATATATATATATATATATATATATATATAAATTTTTCTTTTCTTTATTTATTCACTGATGGGCACCTGGGTTGAATCCATGTCTTAGCTATTGTGAATAGGGCTGAAATAAACATTGGCACACAGATATGTCTTTGGTAGAACTGATTTCATTTCCTTCAGGTATATACCCATAAGTGAGATAGATGGATCATATAATGAATCAATTTTCAGTCTTTTGAGGAACCATCAAATGACTCTCCACAATGATTGTACTAATTTATGTTCTCACCAACAGTGTATATGAGAATGCCTTTTGTAAAGGCATTTTAAGGAATTGCCACACTGATCTCCAAAGTAGTTGTATCATTTTATATTCTTACCAGCAATTCATGAGGATTTTAATTTCCTCACAATCTCACCACTGCTTCTAATTGTCTTTCATTTTTTAGCTATTCTAGTGGGCATCAAATGATATCTCTCTGTGGTTTTGATTTATATTTCTCTAGCAGTAAATGATATTGAGCAGATTTTCATGTTTATTGGCCATTTGAAAAATGTCTCAAGATTTTGCCCATTTTAAAATTAGGTTATTTATCTTTTAATCACTGTGTTGTTGGAGTTGTTTTTATATTCTGGATACAAATTCCTTTCACATAAGATTTGAAAATATTTTTCCCATTCTGAGGTTGTATTTTTCACTTTCTTAAGTATATCATTTATAGTTTAAAATTTTTAAGTTTGATAAAGTCCAACTTATCTATTTTTTCCTTTGTTGCTTGTTTTTTTGGTGATGTATTCCAGAAATGATATTTGATGATAAAAAACAAAGAGCTCCCAACTACAGCAGAGATCATTGAGATATATTTGAGGTAGAAAGAAGGGCAAAGCCACAATAGGAGTGAATCTTCTTTACTTCATTAAATAGATTAGTTTTGCCTGTTTTATGAATGATTTTATTTTTAAAAGTCTTCTGTGGTTCTATGTATTTTAGATTCACACAAGTATTTTGTTTGCACATATTATATCTGCATTTGAAGAGAGATGGAAATGTGACCAACACTATATATATATGAGATTTAAGAATATTATTCAGACATAAAAAATGAAATCCTGTCATTTGCAGCAAAATGGAAGGAACTGAGGATTATATTAAATGAAATAAGCCAGACACAGAAAGACAAGTACCACATATATATAAAAGATTTAAATATATATATATTTACATCTTACTCTATCAAATCAACTGTGATTTAAACAAAGTTTCTCTTTATAGAATGTAAAGTTTGTTCCTTTTAAAAAAAAGTTTCATAATATCTTACCTATAAGGACATTGATCTATCCTTGGTGGTAAGCTCACTGAGGAGACTTAGCCTCTATTTAAATGATGGCAGATGCTCAATTGCTTCATGATTTGTAGAAGTGGATCAAACTAGGCAAGGTCAAGAGCTGTGCAACTTAAATAGGAGAATTAAAATAAAAAAATCAAATTCTTAAATGCTTGAGTGATTTAATAAATTTGAAGGCTACCTATTTTATGTCAATGATACGATGAGGCAGGGCACTTGAATGAAGTTGTTTCAGATCCTTTGAACTAGAGTTATGTATATGCTATTCAGCAACAGTTTTCAAATAAAAAATTATTTACATTTCTTCTGACTAAAAATGATATCAGTGTTTGTTTGGACTTTGATGGTTATGACCTCCTGTAGCTGAATAGGAGTCTACACTATCAAAAATGGAGTCCTAATTTGGAAATTAGGACTGTGGATGAGAGTTGTATTAGTCTGGATTTTCCAGAGAAACAGAAATAACAGATGATGTGAGAAATGAGGAATTAGCACACATCATTATAGAGGGAGAAAAGTCCAAGAAGATCCATGGTCCACATGCTGGAGGAACAGGACAGCTAATATGTAACCCTAGTTTGAATCTGAAGAAATGAAAACCAAGAGAGCTGATGGTGTAAGTTCAAGTCCAAGTGTGAGCTGAAGTCAGGAAGAGGCCAATAGCTCACCGTGTAAAGAGAAAGAGAGAGAGAGAGAGAGAGAGAGAGAGAGAGAGAGATCTTTTACTCTTGATTTTTATTCTATTCAGACCGTCAATGAATTAGATGAAACCCCACCCACATTGGGAAAGAAAATCTACTTCTCTCAATCTTCAGATTCCATTGTTAATTTCATCAAGAAACAAACATTCTCATAGGCATTCCAGGAATTATGTGTGACCAAATATCTGGACACCTCATGTCCCAGCCAAGGTGACATATAAAATTAGTCATCATGAGAACATTTAAAGACTTAGCAACATGTGCCTCCTCTGTAGTCTGTATTAAAATCCCTTGAAAATAATGTCTTGAAATTGTACCTATTACACAATGGGGTGATATGATCCTGAAAATTGTGATCGCATAAGTCTATATCTTAGGTTATAAAACCACCCTAAAGAAAGAACTGTTTTGAGACAGGATAAATTTTAATCAGCTCTTTCTTTTATGCCTCCTCTGCCAATGTCTCAGACATTCCTTATTATAGATTCACATAATTTTGGAAAGTTGAAACAGTGCCCAGGATTCAGGGTAGTATATGAACCTACTAATCCTTTCAGTGGGCAATTGTGGTCTCTTTCTGTACACATTTGGGAGACAAGGTTCTCATGGCAGCAATTGCTACTGGTCCTGAATTTAATTATTACAAACTTTTGCATTAACAAGTGCAAATGCAGCTTCTGCAGGCCAAGAATATAGCCTTCAATCTGTTCCCAGGCTTAAAAATCACCAGTACCTTCAGAGGAGGAGGGCTCTTCAAATCACTAGTGCTGCCATTTTGCAAATGTCAATGATTGCTCAATATGTCCCATGGAAGGTTTTGGCTCTGGGATCTGAAGGGAGAAAAATGACATTAGCTTTGTAGGCCCCTTTGTGTAGCATGCATGTTCTTTCTGCCTTCATGTCCATATCTCTTAGGAACATTTTAAGCTCCTCTGGCAACTGAACATATTTCCTCCTGACTACAGGATATTAAAGGGTTATGTAAACAGAGAACCTGTGAAAGTAATTGAAAACAGAAAAGTTTAGTCAAACAACCATTTGGAGTTCAGGGGAGGAAGCTGGAAAGACAGTATACAGCAGGGAATAATAGAAAGCACAATATCAGATATTAAGTACTTTTATTTATTCCCCTCAGTGAATTTATTGAATGTGTGAGCAGTTTTCTATGAAACCAAAGTGGCCAGCTAACATGGTCAATGCAGTCAATTAGCACTGCCTTCTTTTCAGGTGAGTTTTCTGATGCGCACATAAATCATACAGGGTTGGCTACAAGCTTTTGGGCAGGTAAAAATCTTGCAGAGAGCAGTGTTTTTGCCCTCTCAAAATGTACTATTTCCAGGGCTGTGTAGTTTTCTGTCATGGTGGGCTTAGAATGCAGATGAAATCTGTTGAAGTTTGAGGACCCCAAAGCAACAAAATTTGGATCTGGAAAATAATGGGCCTAGTAAAGATGAATTCCATCATTGGCCTCTATCAACCAGAGAGAAACCTGGAATATGAATAAGAAGGCTGAAACATACTTTTTCCTGCATGATTTTAAAGCAAGAGGTAATGATGTGTGATTTCCCGAGCCCGGGTCTTCCTGCCTCCTTCAATCTCTTCTCACCTCATCCTTCTTTGCAATTCTTGAAATTTTGTGCTCGTTTTTATCATTACCTCTACTTTTTAAGTAATTTGAGCACTTACCTTACTAGATTTTGCTCCACATATCCTTTCTATATACAGTTATGTTCATTTTCATATTTTCGAGTTCCCTAGCATAATGAATTATGCATATATTTTGCAGGTGAATGAATGAAGGAAGGCATGTATACTTAACTCAGTTGGAACTGTAGTAGAGTGCGTTGTGGAGCAAGAAGTGACATTAAGAGTTCACTCTGGAATGCTGAATTGAATTTGAAGGTCAAAAAGTCATTTTTTAAAACAATGGTATATTGATGAACATTTATTCTTTTTATTAATTCATTTATTTTAATTAATTATCTATGATAGCAGAATACATTTTGATTAATTGTATACAATTGCAGCACAACTTTTCATTTCTCTGGTTGTACATGATGTAGTGTCATACCATATGTGCAGTATACATGTACCTAGGGTAATGATGTCCATCTCATTCCACCATCTTACCTGCCCCCAAGAACCCTCCCCACCCTTTGCCCAGTTAAATTCCTTCATTTGCCCATCCCCCCCATTATGGATAAGCATCCACTTATCAGAGAGAGCATAAGGCCTTTGATTTTTTGGGATTGCCTTACTTCACTTAGCATGATATTTCCCAGCTCCATCCATTTACCTGCAAATGCCATAATTTTATTTTCTTTTAATGCTGAGTAATATTCCATTGCGTATATATACCACAGATTCTTTATCCATTCATCTATTGAAGAACATCTAGGTTGCTTCCACAGTTTAGCTGTTGTGAATAGAGTGCTATAAAAATTGATGTGACTGAGTGACTATAGTATGCTGATTTTAAGTCTTTTGGATATACATCAAGGAGTGGGATAGCTGGGTAAAATGGTGGTTCCATTCCAAGTTTTCTAAGGAATCTCTATAATGCTTTCCATATTGGTTGCACCAATTTGCAGTCCCACCAACAATGTATGAGTGTGGCTTTTCCCCCACATCCACGCTCACATTTACTGTTGTCTGTATTCCTAATAATTGCCATTCTGACTGGCATGAGATGAAATCTTAGAGTAGTTTTGAATTGCATTTACCCAATTACTAGAGATGTTGAGCATTTTTTTCATATATTTATTGATCAAATGTGTATCTTCTTCTGAAAAGTGTTTGTTCAGCTCCTTAGCTCATTTATTGATTGGGTTATTTGGGGTTTTTTTTTTAGTGTTAAGTTTTTTGAGTTCTTTATGTATCATGGAGATTAGTGCTCTATCTGATGTGTGTGTGGCAAAAATTTGCTCCCCAAATGTAGACTCTTTGTTTACCTCATTGATTGTTTCTTTTGCCCAGAAGAAGCTTTACAGTTTGAGTCCATCTCATTTATTAATTCTTGATTTTATTTCTTGCACTTTAGGAGTCTCCTTAAGGAAGTTGGGGTCTAATCCAACATGATGAAGATTTGGGCCTACTGTTTCCTCTTTTATTAATCACAGGGTCTCTAGACTAATTCCTAAGTCCTTGATCAACTTTGAGTTGAATTTTGTGTGTGGTGAGAGATAGGGTTTATTTTCATTTTGTTGCATATGGATTTCCAGTTCACCCAGCACCATTTGTTGAAGAGGAGGCTATCTTTTCTCCAATGTATGTTTTTGGCACCTTTGTCTAGTATGAGATAACTGTGTTTGTATGGGTTTGTCTCTGTGTCTTCTATTCTATACCATTGGTCTACATGTCTATTTTGGTGCCAATACCTTGCCATTCTTGATATTATATCTTTGTTTATGTTCTGGTATTGTGATGCCTCCTGCTTCACTCTTCTTGCTAAGGATTGCTTTGGCTATTTTGGGTCTCTTATTTTTCCAAATGAATTTCATGATTGCTTTTTCTATTTCTATAAGAACTGATGTTGGGTTTTTAATTGGAATCCCATTGAATCTGTATGGCGCTTCGGGTAGTATGGCCATTTTGACAATATTAATTTGGCCTTCGTCAATTTCTTTCTTTAGTGCTCTGTAGTTTTATTGTAGTGATCTTTTACCTCTTTTGTTGATTCCCAAGTATTTTATTTTATTTTTTTCAGACTATTGTGAATGGGGTAGTTTTCCTAATTTCTCTTTCAGAGGATTCATCACTGATATATAAAAATGCATTTGATTTATGGGTATTGATTTTATATCCTGCTACTTTGCTGAATTCATTAATTAATTCTAGAGGTTTTCTGGAGTTTTTTGGATCCTCTAAGTATAGAATCATGTTGTCAGCAAATAATGATAGTTTGAGTTCTTCTTTTTGTATCCCTTTAATTTCTTTCATCTGTCTAATTGTTCTGGCTAGAGTTTTAAGGGCTCTGTTGAATAGAAGTGGTGAAAGAGGGCATCCCTGTCTTGTTCCAGTTTTTAGAGGAAATACTTCCAATTTTTCTCCATTTAGAAAGATGTTGGCCTTGGATTTAGCATAGATAGCTTTTACAATGTTGAGGTATGTTCTTATTATCTCTAGTGTTTTCTAGTGTTTTGAACATGAACGGGTGCTGTATTTTGTCAAAAGCTTTTCTGTATCAATTGATATAATCATATGATTCTTATCTTTAAGCCTATTGATGTGATAAATTATAGTTATTGATTTCTGTATGTTGAACCAAATTTGCATCCCTGGAATGAACTTCATTTGATCATGGTGAACTATAATGTTTTTGTATGTGATTTGACAAAATTTTATTGAGAATTTTTACATCAATGTTCACCAGGGTCATTGGTCTGAATTTTCTTTCCTTGATATGTCTCTGCTTGGTTTTGGTATCAGGATGATACTAGCCTCATAGAATGGGTTTGGAAGGGTTCCTTCCTTTTCTATTTCATAAAATAATTTCAGGAGTATTGGTATTAATTCTTCTTTATAGGTCTTGTAGAACTGTCTGGTCCCAGGCTTTTCTTGGTTTGTAGGCTTTTGATGGTGTCTTCTATTTCCTTGCTTGAAATTGATCTGTTTAAATTGTGTATGTCCTCTTGACTCAATTTGGGTTGATCATATTCCTCTAGAGATTTGTCGGTGTCTTCGATTTTCTATTTTACTGGAATACAAATTTTCAAAATAGTTTCCAATTGTCTTCTGTATTTCAATAGTGTCTGTCATGATATTTCCTTTTTCATCACAAATTTTAGTAATTTGAGTTTTCTCTCTCCTTCTTTTTGTTAGGGTGGCTAAGGGTTTGTCGATTTTATTTATTTTTTCAAAGAATCAGCTTTTTGTTTTGTCAATTTTTTGAATTGTTTTTTTTTCTTTAATGTTACTTTTAAAAATTCTGATTGGTTATATATTACAATGGACTGCATTGCAATTCATATTACACATATACAGCACAATTTTTCATAAGCTGTATACAAAGTATATTCATACCATTCATGTCTTCATACATGTACTTTGTATAATCATGTTCACCTCATTCCACCATCATTTCTAAACCTATGCCCCCTCCCTTCCCCTCCTATTCTTTTGCCCTATCTAGAGTTTGTCTATTCCTCCCAGGGCTCCCCCCTCCCCTCCCCACTATGAAAGAGCTTGATGCTGGTTATTTTATTTTTTTGAGCTATAATTTCTGAGCCTTTATTAATTTCCTTGAAAAAGAAATGGCATTGGAAATAGGGGGTAACTGCATATGAACTGCTCAACAATGATGAGGACGCTCCAAGGGCTGTGCCCTCGCCTCAAGTCACACATGAGCTGGACCTAAATGATTAGCACATACATGACCAGAGATCCTAACCACTGAAGAAAAGCCTACACTGAACAGACAGGCAACATGGTGGTATATTTTAAAAGCCAGGTATATTTTTATAAGATCATGCTTACAATAAGTAAATTACGCAGTGAGAAAACATCAAAACAAAGCTGATGAATAAAAAGGCACATTTGAAAAGTTTAAGAGTAGAAAGAATAGTTGTTTTCGTTTTGTTTCTAGTGTAGGAAAAAGAGGAACATATTAAAATTATTTTTTCAGGTGAAGGTTTCTGTCAGTCAAAGTGATTAACACTGTCTTCTTTTCTCCTTTTTCCAAAGCAGCCTTTTCCTTCTACGGCTTCTGAGAAGTCTGCCATGTAGAGGTGATACATCAGGGCTACAGCCAGGGCTGAGACGGCTGGGATCACCCAGTTGGTCCACCAACTGGAATTAGACTCAACAGTAGTAATAAGAGATTCCCGAAGGCTTAGCTAACTTAGATCTGTCATCTGGATGGAGCTCCCTGATGATGTATGTCTTGGACAGTTCTCTAGCATCAGTAGAGTGCCCGACATCCTCGAAGTTCTCTGCAGCATCACCCCCAGCTTGTTCTCTTAAGACTTCTTCTCCACCAGGATGCTCTTCCAGAAATTTAGTCAAAGCACCTTGTGGTGCAGGATAACCCAGGTGCTTTTGCTGTTGTGCTTCTGGATCTCTTCCAGGGTGTAGTACTTTACAGCCTTGTCCGACTGCTCGGCCATCTCGTACCAGTTGAGCCTCCAGGCCCTGCTCACACAGCCCTCACGGGTGGAACACACACAGCCGATGCTGGTTATTTTAAAGAATCATAATAATATCCATTATTTATCAGGTGGTTAGTATGTGCCCAGTACAAAACACTTCATGAACTAGATTTCTTTTTAAAGTCATGTTTGTTGAGATATAATTTATTTTTGGTACAATTTACCCCATTTGGTTTTATAGTTATATGAATTTTGATAACACAAATATAAAAAATGACAACATATACATATGGATATACAGTTCTACCGTCAAGATACAGACTGTTACCTTGTTTTCCTTTACTTCCTTTTTTTAAACAAATAGAGAAATTGATTTTAATATATCTTTGTTTAAACCAATGGATTACCAATATAATTTGCAAAGAAAATAATTGTTAGTAAGATATTTCATGTTCATTTTCTTTGTTCTAGTAATTCTTTGGATTCTAATGTCAATTTAACACATAGCACACCACAATTCAGACTAGACACTTTTCAAATACTCAGTGGCCTCATGTAACCAATGGCTGCCATATTGACTCCTTTCTCCATCTTTCACCTTTTGGTGAGACATATGCTCTAGGCTGCGTGATAAGTCTCCTTGTTATGTGGTTTCTTAATGAGTTCTATCATAAAAGGGCACCAAAGAGATAAACTTAGAATGAAAATAGTAGAGTGAGGTGTTTTATTCCTCCCTATAAGACTCTATTAGACTGTGAGTTGGTTTTTACATTCTTTTGGTGGGACTAACTTCAGTTAGGTCAACTTCTCCTACAAGTTTTTCAAAATGGCTCTCTCTTATTTCACCTCCTACCTCTCCAAGTTTACAGAAGGAAAGGTGCTTCACAAAATTTGTTAGTTACCCTCAACCTTGCCCTTACCTTTATAAATACCATATTAAACAATTTATACTCTGATTTTTTTTCATCCTCAAATCTTAAATAATGGCTTTTAAATTATAAGAGTAAAATGTACCTCATTTCATGTCACAGGCAATGTATATACACATACCAGATTAATTATATTAAAATATAACATATTTTTTTTATTGGTTGTTCAAAACATTACAAAGCTCTTGACATATCATATTTCATACATTTCATTCAAGTGGATTATGAACTCCCATTTTTACCCCAAATAGAGATTGCAGAATCACATTGGTTACACATCCACATTTTTACATATTGCCATACTAGTGACTGTTGTATTCTGCTGCCTTTCCTATCCCCTTCCTATCCCCCTCCTCTCCTTCCCCTCCCATCTTCTCTCTCTACCCCATCTACTGTAATTCAAGAGAGAAATGTCTCTCCCTTTTTTTTCCCATTCCCCTCACAACCTTTTATATGTAATTTTGTATAACAATGATGGTCTCCTTCCATTTCCATGCAATTTCCCTTCTCTCTCCCTTTCCCTCCCACCTTTCATCCCTGTTTAATGTTAAACTTTTTCTCATGCTCTTCCTTTTTGCTCTGTTCTTAGTTGCTCTCCTTATATTAAAGAAGACATTTGGCATTTGATTTTTAGGGATTGGCTAGCTTCACTTAGCATAATCTGCTCTAATGCCATCCATTTCCCTGCAAGTGCCATGATTTTGTCATTTTTTAGTGCTGAGTAAATACTCCATTGTGTACAAATGCCACATTTTTTTAATCCATTCATATATTGAAGGGGGCATATAGGTTGGTTCCACAGTCTAGCTATTGTGAATTGTGCTGCTATGAACATCGATGTAGCAGTATCCCTGTAGTACGCTCTTTTAAGGTCTTCAGGGAATAGTCCAAGAAGGGCAATAGCTGGGTCAAATGGTGGTTCCATTCCCAGCTTTCCCAGAAATCTCCATACTGCTTTCCAAATTGGCTGCACCAATTTGCAGTCCCACCAGCAATGTACAAGTGTACCCTTTTCCCCACATTCTCGCCAGCACTTGTTGTTTGACTTCATAATGGCTGCCAATCTTACTGGATTGAGATGGTATCTTAGGGTGGTTTTGATTTGCATTTCTCTGACTGCTAGAGATGGTGAGCATTTTTTCATGTACTTGTTGATTGATTGTATGTCCTCCTCTGAGAAGTGTCTGTTCAGGTCCTTGGTCCATTTGTTGATTGGGTTATTTGTTATCTTATTGTTTAATTTTTTGAGTTCTTTGTATACTCTGGATATTAGGGCTCTATCTGAAGTGTGAGGAGTAAAGATTTGTTCCCAGGATGTAGGCTCCCTATTTACCTCTCTTATTGTTTCTCTTGCTCAGAAAAAACTTTTTAGTTTGAGTAAGTCCCATTTGTTTATTCTAGTTTTTAACTCTTGTGCTATGGGTGTCCTATTGAGGAATTTGGAGCCCGACCCCACAGTATGTAGATCATAGCCAACTTTTTCTTCTATCAGAC
>NW_026000223.1:3552736-3602944 GCF_001458135.2 Marmota marmota marmota
GAAAGAGGAAGCAGATGGGAGCAAAGCGCCCGCGGCTCTGAACAGCCAAGCCTCCGGGAGCCAAGCGTCTCTTTTTCGATCTCTTTGTTCTTCCTGCTGCTTGGCAAAGTGGTCCGCTACAGATTAATGGTGAAAGGAGCTCTAACAGACTGTGCGAAATCTCTATTAAAGCCGCTGTTCTGAGCACCACGCTCAGCACTTCAGCAACCCCCGTACGCAGCGGCCATCTTCTTCCTCTTGTTTGAGTTTTTAATTTGGTTTATGGTTTCTTGCATTTCTAGGATTACTGTTTGATTTTTTTTTTTAAATCTCTATCTCCTGGTAGAGCTCGTTCTTTGCCATTTGAATTTGCCTATGTATTTCGTTTTCAAAGTATACTTTCATTGTTTGGACTTGCTGTCTAATGTCTTCTCTAAGATTCCGTTCCATCTGAGTTAGGTATGCCTTGAGTTCTTTCTCTGTCCATTTTTCTGATGCCTCTAGGTTCTCCTATGAATTTAAGTTGTCCTGCATTGTTTGTAATCCTTTTTTCCCTTGTTTTTTCATGGTGCTCATGTTACTTTCCAACTCTGTTTGACTGCTGTGTTTCTGTTTTCTTCTTTAAATTTGTTTTGGTTTTTATAGTTCCAATATCTCTTCTTTGTGTTGGGAGACAATGTTTAGAGATATTTGATTTAATTGTGATTTAAGGTAAATTCATTAGTTTCATTAAAGACCTACAGATTTTGATGGAATGTATAGAATTGAGGTTTGAACTTAGTATTTTATGTTGAGGTCGGGCAATTTGATGGTATGGAGTTTTGTATATGTTAGCTTCTTTGGGGGGTTGCTCAAATGCAGGCGGATATTAACAAGAGAATAGACAGGAGTACTTGGGGGTAGTTAAGGGCTTAGGCGGACTATAGACTGATTCGTAGTATTCATTTATTTGCATTTAGTAACTTGTATGTAATCTGGGTGGTCATGCTTAAGAGAAAAGATGGGGAAAAGGTAAGGAAGCAAATCAAGAAAAAGAGAGGGAGAGAGGAAAGAAAGAGAAAAAAATAGAAAAGAAAAAGAAATGATAATAAGAAAAATAATAAAATGCAGTAAAATAAAAATTACCATTAAAAAATAATAATATAATTATAAAAAAGAAAAAAAATTAAAATTAAAAAATTAAAAAAAAAAAGGGGCACTGTTAGGCTTCTATTTTCTTCGCTTCCAGTAGGTGGTGCTGTGCATTCCGGGCCAAGATTTTGCCCTCTGACTGTAGGAAACAATCCGTGTGAGGCTGCTTCCCCCCCCCCCGTCNAGTAACAGATTCCTTAGTGTAAAGCACATTAGAGGAAAGAACAGGTGGCTGGTCTTTGCAAGCTTACTTCATTTTCCTGACATTTTTAAAAGTGACACCCTAATATGTTACAGCATTGCTTAAATGAGCATCTCTGTAAGGTGGCAGCAGTGAGGAGTAGAGGTGGGCTCAGGAGTCAAGGTACTCTTCTGCTATAGATACATCTCAATTCTCATGAGATGAAAAAGAAGGATTAATAAATTCATAAGTAATCAGATATTTAATTTCAGCCATTTGTTTCTTCCTGTGCCAGTCTTTAAAATGTCATTTAAAATAAAAATGAAATACCTTGTTCCCACTTCAGTGACTGTGACAGTGAGAAGGGAAGGGATGATAACATTTTAAAATGTGTTTGACATAATTTATTTCCTAATGGGAACCCACCTGTGATGCCCTAAAGATATGAGAAAGTGAGATAAAGCCAAGACGGTGGGAAGCATTGGTCCCTGCCTGGCTCCCAGGACTTCTGCTTAGCTGGAGCCATTTCACTCCTGGAAACTTGGCACTTGGCAAGTTTGTCAGGCCACTCCCTGAGCTGGGATTAAAAGAACTACAGGCCATAACTCAGGCTTAGGATTTAACTTTTATGTTTTATTGGGGATAACAGACTTAAGTCCAAATTCTGTTTGCCAGACGGCTAAGTCCTTAAATCCCTTAGAATGAATTGGTAACTTAGGCCCTAGACCCTTTGAGGATCTGATTAAACTTCATTCAGTTTAGGGGACCTTTGGAAGCCCATGGAGGGTTTGTGGACAACTTGTCAGCCTAACAATCCTCAGTTCTAGGATGAAGACCATTACTTACGATTCCTGGTCTCTTCACATCGACTAACTGCCTCAGAATCCCACCGTGGCTTTTCAGCCCCCAGTTTTTGCTGGCAAACTTCTTTCCCTAGTGCCTCCCTCCTGGTATTTTTGGAATCTGAGCTCTTTTTTTGACACCAAACTGTCAGACCCCATTAATTCTGACAACTTTCCTACATATTTCTTCCTTATGTGTCCCATTTCCTTCAGACCTGGCTCATTTTCCATGCTGTTATTCCTCCCCACACCTGGAATGATCTCTTTACATCTGTATACCTTCCTTTCTTCCAGAGAGTGACAGGGGATAGCCTACTTCCCTAAGTCTCTTTATAGCCCTAGACCATTCTATAAGATGACACCAAATGTGTAAAGAGAAGATGGTAAAATCATTTGCTCACAGGCAGCAGAAGGAATGATAAGATTTTGTGAATTCCTGTGAAAATACAGGCACAGAAGTGGAAGCTGTCTTTAATTGAAATGCATTTTCTTCCTTCTACCTTATCCCAAACCAGGGTGTTCTGACAAGTCCTCTGCAACATGCCTTTCTTCTGACACCACAATCAGAAATGATGTTAGATTTGTCATTGTACAGTATTTTCTTGGCTGCTGTGTTTTTCGTGTTAGACTGTCTGGCCAAACCAAATAATAGTGTCAGTTTAGTCTCATCCTCATTTCTAGCCTTACCATGTCATACATGGAGTTTTATGCAATTTCCATTTCAGTAGGGAGAAATATGTAAATGAGACCTGAACATTGATGTAGATCATGTGTAGGAGATCTTTATAAGTACTTACTGACCATTTATATTTCTTCTTTAGGGGAATATCTATTCAATTTTTTTTGCCTGTTTTTAAACTGGGTTGTCTTTTTATTAGGAAGTTAAAAGAGTTCTTCCTGTATTTTAAATATGAGTCTCTTATCAGATAAATGATTTGCAAGTTTTTTCTACCATTCTGTGGATTTTCATTCAATTTTCTTGACAACTTACATTGAAACAGAAGAGCTTTTAATTTTGATTAAAGTCAAGTTTATTCTGTTGTTTGTATTTGTGCTTTTGATGTCATATCTAAGAATTCATTGCCAAATGCAAGATCCATTTTCAGTTCATTTTTTTTTTTCTGTGATATGAGATAGGGATCCAACTTCATTCTTTTGCATGTGGTTATCTGGTTGTCCCATGAACTCATTGTCTTTCTGTTGAAAAGATTGTTCTTTTTCCATTGTATGGCCTTGGTGGTCTTATGAGACATTCGCTGACTGGAAATGTATGGGTATTATTTGTAAACTTTCAGTTCCATTCTGTTCATTTATATGTCTTTCCTTGTGCCACTGACACACTCTGTTCATTACGGTGACTGAAATTAAAAGTTGAAACCAAGAAGTCAAATCTTCCTGTTGTTTTTTTAAAAGATTGTTTTGATTGGCTAGTGTCCTTTGCAATTTCACATGGATTTTAGAATCAGCACATCAGTTACTACAAGATGTTAGTTGAGATTCTGTTAGAGATTGTATATCAATTTGAAGAATATTCCTGTATTAGTAACTCAGTTTACTCAGTTTTCCAATCCATTAATGTGAGATAGTTCCCGTTTATTTGGACCATCTCTAATTTTCTTTAGCAGTGTTTGATAGTTTTCAGAATATAAGTTTTTGTATTTATGTTTTTTGTGCTTCCTTTGTGAAATGAATTTAAGAAATTAATATTTGGTAAATTAATCCTTAAGCATTTTAGTCCTTGTAAAGCAATTTAAAATGGAATTTTCTTAATTTCACTTTCAGGTTGTTCATTGCAAAGTATGTAGAAATTCAGTTGATTTTTGTATATTAATCTTTCATCTTGCAATCTTGTTGAACTTGCTTATTAGTTCTAGTACTTTTATAGTGGATTCCTTAGGATTTTATATATACAAGATTATGGCATTTGCAAATTTGCTGTTTTCATTCCAGTCTGGATGTTTTTTTGTTTGTTTGTTTTTTAACTTGCCTAATTACCAGAAGGAGAATCTGGAGTGCAGTATTAACCACGAGTAGATGAATAGATAAAGAAAATGTGGTATATATTACACAATGGAATACTATTCAGCATTAAAAGAGAATAAAATCATGGCATTTGCAGGTCAATGAATGGAGTTGGAGAATATAATGCTAAGTGAAGTTAGCCAATCCCAAAAAACTAAATACTGAATGTTTTCTCTGATATAAGGATGCTGATTCATAATGTGTTGTGGGGGGAGCAAAGGAGGAATAGGCAAGCTCTAGATAAGGCAAATGGGAGGGAGGAGTGGAGAAGGGGCATGGGGTTAGAAATGATGATTATTACCCTAAGTACATGTATGAAAACACAAATCGTGACTCTACTTTGTGTACAACCAGAGATATGAAAAATTGTGCTCTATATGTATAATGTGAATTGTAAGGGATTCTTCTATCATATATAACAAATTAAAATTTAAAAAAAAAACAAAAAAGAGTGAGCATTCTTGTCTTGTTCCCAAGCTTGAGGGAGCAGGACATACAGCCTTTCAGCATTAAGTATGATGTCAACTACAGGGGCACTAGGTCAGTGATTAATCTTTAGTAATAAAATGTGTTCTATATTTTTTTTAGTATTCAGAGATGAGCAGTGAATTATATTTGATAGCTTCTCTTACCCCACTGGTGTCTCTCAAAACCTGTTAGCTTAGGTTTATTCCTGGTCTCTAGTCCCCTCGCTTCTCCTGCCAGCCTGGCCTTTTCCAGTGTGATACCTCTTGGCAGTTCAAGCTACACTCTGGGCCTACAGTTTCCTGGACGTGGAGCGTGGCTTTTGGGAACTGGCACCTTATTGTTTTGATTCCCTCCGCTAGCCCCTCCTCCGAGAGCTGGTGAGACAGGTTTCGTTTTTGCAGCTGGTGGGAGGGGGGAGTTGGAGGTCAGGTGCCTTTACCCTTCCCCACGCCTCTATTCACGCTCACTCTGATAATCACGCCCCCGGAAAGCCGGGGAGAGATTTTATGCGATTTCCCCGCTGTATGGGAGATGGTCTAAATGACACACACCTGTTCTATCGCTGAATGAGCTGCAATCTGTCGAAAACTGGTGATGGTGATGTCAGCTGTCTAAGATGGTGGCCGCTGGCTTCCTCGGTGGGCTGTCCGGTGTGGAGGACAGAACTGGACCGCTTCCTTCCCCGTCTCAAACCCAGAACTCAGCCCGGAGCACAGTGAGGGCACAGCCGGCAGGAGCCCACAGAATCTGCAGCACCATTTCTCTGCATTGCTAGTACGCCGTTTCCCAGCACGCTGCAGTCTCTAGCAGCGGGGCGGGCGGCTGAACAAACAGCTTGAATCTCCGGGCAGACAGTTCACTCGCGTCTGAGCCCCAGTAACTGATCCTCGGGCGATCGAAGTCCTTCCTCTAGGTTTCGGTGCACCCCAATTTTGCTGGAAATTCCTAACAAGATAGCTTTTGACCGTTCTAACTCATCATTCACCCACGCAGTGACGTGGTACACGGGAGTCATGCACTCCACTCGCCGCCATCTTCCACTCCCACTTAGGTTGTTCTTTACTTCTAAAATCATTTTAGTTATGTATATTCTGAACTCCTCTGACTTTTCACCTACTTCACTATCTATGGATTCTATTTTTGTAGTATCTTGGTTTGTTTGGGGCACTTTCCTTCCTTGTTTTTAAATAATTTCTATCAGTCTTCCCCTCTTGTAGTGTAGATTCTAGGTATGACAGATTCTGCCCTATAGTCTTATAGTGTGCCTATAGGTTACCAATACCTCACTCTAAAGGAAGAAATCAATATTACAGCACTCAATGTACCCAACATGCAACCATATATCAGTTAGCATCTATTTTTACATTTACAGTTTTGTCACTATAATTAGAAATGATGAGTTTGATTATCTTCTACCTTATAGTCAATAGTCAATAGGTTTGTATAATAGTTTATAGTTTCTAATGGTAGAAGTGGCCTCGGGGGGTTGGCTGAGATGTTTATGAGGTAGGATGTTAGAATATGGAGGTATTAGATTATATGACTAGTGAGAGGGTAATCGTAAGAAGTTGGCTATTAGTAGGAGAAACAAGACTCCCTGTTACCTCAGCAACAGGATAAATGTTAGCACCCTTAGTAGAGACACCTTTGGTGCAGCCAGGCCCACAGGGACCTTGATGATCTCTTTCAAGGATCTTATTGTTGTCCCTTGACCCAAGTGGTGATATCCCAGTTTTGTGGCGGTGGCAGCCTCAAGCCTATATGTACCCTGGATTTTGGGCTGTGGAGCCATGCTTTGGTGAATAAGGAACCTCAGCACAGGGTGGCTTGCTGCATATCTCTGGGCCCAGGACAGGTCTCTCCTCCCTATCTCCAGGCTGCGTGTGGCAGGGGGGCCTCTTCTCCAGATCTCCTGAATTGTTTCTTTAGTTTCAATTTTATTGATTTCCACCCTGGTTTTAATTATTTCCTGCCTTCTACTACTTTTGGTGTTGGTTTGTTCTTTTTTTTTTCCTAGGGCTTTGAGCTGTAATGTCAGGTTGGTTTTTTGTTGACTTTTTCTTTTTTTAAACGAATGAACTCCACGCAGTGTTCTTTCTCTTAGCATCATCTTTCTAGTGTCTCAAAGATTTTGATAAGTTGTATTGGAGTTCTCATTTACCTCTAAGATTTTTTTTTATCTCCTCCCTGATATCTTCTGTTATGTATCATTCAATAGTGTATTGTTTAGTCTCCAGGTGTTGGAGTAGCTTCTTTTTAAAATTTTATCATTAATTTCTAATTTCATTCCATTATGGTCAGAGAGGATGCAGGGTAGTATCTCTACTTTTTTTTTTTTTTGTATTTGTTGAGACTCACTTTGTGGCATAACATATGGTCTATTTGGGAGGAGGATCCATGTGCTGCTGAGAAGAAAGTGTATTCACTCCTTGATGGATGGAATACTCTATATATGTCTGTTAAGCTCAAATTATTGATTGCATTATTGAGTTCTATAGTTTCTTTGTTTAGTTTTTGTTTGGAAGATTTATCCAGTGGTGAGAGAGTATTATTGTGTTGTGGTCTATTTTGTTTTTGTATTTGAGAAGGGTTTGTTTGGCATACATATATATCCCATTGTTTGGCGCATAGATATTTATGATTGTTATGTCTTGTTGATGTATGAATCCCTTAAGCAGTATGACATGTCCTTCTTTATCCCTTTTCACTAGCTTTGGTTTGAAGTCCACTTTATCTGATATGAGGATGGAAAACCCTGTTTTTTCACATGGTCCATGTGAGTGGTATGTTTTTTCCCAATCTTTCACCTTCAGTCTGTGGATGTCTTTTCCTGTGAGATGAGTCTCTTGAAGGCAACATATTGTTGGGTCTTTTTTAAAAAATCCAATCTGTCAGACTATGTCTTTCAATTGATGAAGTTAGGCCTTTACATTCAGGTTATTATTGAATATGATTTGTATTTCCAGACAGTTTGGTTTATTTTTGGTTTTTGTCTTGTCTTAGTTCCTCCTTTGGTTGGCCTTTCCCTCAGTGTAGTTCCTCCCTTTGCTAATTTTCATTTCATCCTGTGATAGTAGGAGCAAATGTGACTCCATTTAGCTTTATGACTTCATCCTGTAAAACAACCATGCCAAGTAGAAGAGTCATGACTGGAGCAAGATGTTCTTTTCCTTTTGCTATAGAAACCTTTAAGAACACGGAACTACCTAATGGGGCATTGTTTCTGTAACTAGGGTAACGGGGCTCTGTTTCTGTAACTGGGGTGACTGGGCTAACTGTGATTGGTTAGGCTTCCCTCTGCTTGACTGCACTGTCCCGCTTCTGTAATCTGGTTTGCTTGCATTGGCTAGACCCCTGAACATCCCTTTTGTGGTTTTCAGGCTTATAAGGAGTTCCCTTGCAATTGTGCAGGGCTGATCAGGGGAACAGCTTTATGTTCTGGTCAGCCGCCACAGGTGTGCTTCAATAAAGGCTTGATTCGATGATATGTGAGTGGTCTGGAAGTCAGTTTATGAAACCCTGGGGCAAAGCTTTAACTATAACAATCCTCCTGGAATATTTTGCTGAAGATGCTCTGTAGTGCAGGCTTTCTTGCTGTAAATTCTTTTACCTTTGTTTATCATGAAAGGTTTTTACTTTTTCATCAAATCTGAAGTTTAATTTTGCTGGATATAAGATTCTTGGTTGGCATCCATTTTCTTTCAGAGCTTGGTATATGTTGTTCCAGGATCTTCTGACTTTAAGGGTCTGGGTTGAAAAATGTGCTGAGATACAAATTGGTCTCCCCCTATATGTGATCTGATTCCTCTCTCGTGGGCTTTAAGATTCTATCCTTATTCTGCATTCTAGGCATTTTCATTATAATGTGCCTTGGTGTAGATCTGTTGTAATTTTGTACATTTGGTGTCCTGTAAGCCTCTTGTGTTTGATTTTCCAACTCATTTTTCATGTTTGGGAAATTATCTCATATTATCTCATTGAAGAGATTGTGCATTCTTTTGGTTTGAATCTCTGTGTCTTCCTCTATCCCAATAAATCTTATATTTGGTCTTTTGGTGTTACCCCATAATTCTTGAATGTTCTGTTCATGGTTTCTTACCATCTTCACTGTGTGGTCAACTTTATTTTCCAGATTGTATACGTTGTCTTTATTATCTGACATTCTGTCTTCCAAGTGATCCAGTATGTTGGTGATGCTTTCTATTGAGTTTTTAATTTGATTTATTGTTTTCTTCATTTCAAGGATTTCTAATTTAAAAAAAATTTTTTTTTTTCAGAATTTTTATCTCTTTCTTGAAGTAATCTTTGGTTACCTCTATTTGCTCCCTTATCTCTTTGTTGGAATGATCAATTTTTGCCTGTATTTGCTTATTTAAGTCATTCTTTAATCCACAGATCATTTTAATTATGTACATTCTGAACTCCTTCCTTGACATTTCATCAACTGCGCTGTCCATGGATTCTGTTTTGTAGTACCCTAGTTTGTTTGGGGCAATTTCTTCCCTTTTTTTTTTTCCATGTTGTCTATGTGTCTTCCTTTCTTGCAGTGTGGATCTGAGGTATTAGAGTTTCTATTCTATAATCTTATAGTATCTATGCAGATTATCAGTACCTAACCTTGGTGTTGGGCTTCCAGACCCTGCCAGTGTCCCACGATGGATGCTACTACAACTAAATGTGGTGCCAATAGAGGAGATAAATTGAGATAGCAGTATGGGTGTCCAAAGATGGATGCAACCTCTTTTAGAAATGGGACTGAAAGGGTGGGCTTCTGGCTCATTTTGGGATGCCTGCTCTGAGATGCAGCTGCTTCTGTGCTCTGTTGTTGCAACGTGGAGTCTACTGCGAAGGAAGGCCTATGGTGATGGCTGCAGTGTCCCAAGACGGAGTTGGGTTAGGTCAGGGTTTCCAGGTGGGTGGGTGTGGACCTGGGCCTAACCTGGGCCTGGGCTCCCACACAGGTCAGCGGAGGTGGTCATAGGCCTGGACCTGGATCTGATGTGGGTCGGCTGGTCAGCAGAGATGGTCCTGGGCTGGGGTCTAGGCTCTGGCATGGATCTGCTGGTCCATGGGGCAGACCTGGGCCTACCTGAACATTTATTCTTGAAAATGTTGGAGTAGCCATTTGTAACCTGTAAATTTATATAATGAGAGGGAAAAAATTTCAAAAATTTAACACTTTTTTTCTAAATCAATTACTGTGCCAAATATGTCCTGCACTGTACATCCTACAATTTTCTTGTGAAACATCCATGTATGGTAAAAGATCTATAAAATTTATGTCTAGTTTAGAGAATGGTGGTTAAAGCCCAGATACCCACTCTTGATAAGATCTAGACTTTTACCAGAGAAGCCTTGTGGTATTTTCCTTTAAGGCATCCTTCCTCTCCATCACAGCAACCACAGAATGTTGACTGAATCATTCTCTTGCTATTCTTTATAATTCTATATTTATTTATATTTTAATTAGCACTTATCTATGAAGAAACAATAAACAATATGTTTAGTGTCTTCTAAATTGTATAATATTTTTTTTCAGTGTACAGATTTGATAGAATAACATTAATTATTCCCAGATTTAACTTGAGATAAATCTCAATAAATATCTCCAACGTGTTTGAAAATATTATTATAAAATTTGTACAAAGCATGAAAGGTATCAAAAATCCCCCCCAAAGCCAAGGCACTCCTGAAAAAGTGGAATAAGGTATTTTGGGGTGTGTTGTTGAGCAATGTCTACCAGATGTCAAGATTTATTAGGAAGCTCATGTGATTAAGACTGTAATCTCAACAGAGTAGGGACGAAGAGCATGANCTACGAGTGGAGCGGAGGGAGGGAGGGGAGGGGGGATAGTAGAGGATAGGAAAGGCAGCAGAATACAACAGACACTAGTATGGCAATATGTAAATCAATGGATGTGTAACTGATGTGATTCTGCAATTTGTATACGGGGTAAAAATGGGAGTTCATAACCCACTTGAATCAAAGTGTGAAATATGATATATCAAGAACTACGTAATGTTTTGAACAACCAACAATAAAAAAATTAAAAAAAAAAAAAGACTGTAATCTCTGCCCTGTAGCAGTGATGGGCAAGTGGATCTATAGGACAGAATAGTTAAGCTAGAAAAAGATCCATGATTATGAAGTAACTTGATATATAAGTTGCTTGGCAGACCACAAGGAAGAACAATGAATCACCCAGCAAATCGTTATCCATATGGGCTGAAGAGAAAGTATGTCTCTACTTCAATTCACATACAATAATGCATTCCTATTGAATGAAAGATGAATATAAAAGTTAAGAAAGTCAAAACCATAAACGTTTGAGAAAAAGTATTGGAGAATATCTCTATGAAGTCTGGTTATGAATGATTTCTTTCATAAGACTAATAAAAAAGCACAAAATAGGAAAGAGTTGATTAATTCAATTGCATTAAGAGTAAGAACTTCTGTTCCCTGGAAGAAGTCATAAAGAGACAAACGATAAGCTGAGAAAACAGATTTTCTGCAAATGAAATTGACAAAGATTTAATAACCTGAACATATAAAGACCTCCAATGAATCATTAAGCAAAAGTTAAAAAACTAAATTTAAAGGTGGGCAAAAGGTATGACTATAAATTTCAAAGAGGAAATCTATTACTCATAAACAGATAAAAAAGATGTTCAACCTTTTTAGTAATCAGTGTGATGCAAATTGACATCACAATGAGACTTTATTTTATATCTTCCTGGTTGCCAAATTGAGGGGCTTTCTACCAAATATTTGTGAGAAATAGAATAGGATCTTCTCATTCATTTCTGGTGGAGTGTCAAATGGTTGAAAACAGTGTGTTACTTGGAAAGCTAAATACTGCGTATCGTCACCTATACGTGTAAGCTAAAAAAGTTGCCCTTATAGAAGCAGAGAGTTAAATAGCAGTTACCAGAAGCCAGGAAGGGTACAGGTAAGGGGAGATGAAGAGACGATGGTTGATGGCACAAAGGTGCAGGTGGACCAAGAGAATAACTTCCAATGATCTATGGCATAGTAGGGTAAATATAATTGAGAACAATTAATCGTTCATTTTAAAGTAGCTACTAGAGAGGATTTTGTATGTTTCTAACATGAAGAAATAAGTTTGTAAGGTGATAGATTATGCCAATTACTCTGGTATGATCTTTATAAATTGCATAATGTATTGAAATGTCAGAGTGTGCCTCATAGACATAAAAGTTATAATGTGTCAATTAAAATAATAAAAAAAATGAGTAGGGCACATGGTGGTGCACTCCAGAAATCCCAGCCACTCAGGAGACTGAGACAGGAGGATTGCAAGTTTGAAGCCAGTCTCAACAATTTAGCAAACACCTCAGGAATTTAGTGAGATCTTGTCTCAAAGTCAAAAAATAAAAAAAGGGACTGTGGATATGGCTCAGTGGTAAAGGGCCCCTGGGTTCAATCCCCAGCATCAAAAATAAATACATAAATGAAATAAAAATTAAAACATATAAGCTCAGTACATAAATGAAATAAAAATTAAAACATATAAGCTCAATGTGATACTTAACAAATATACCATATTGCTTTTCTTTATTAGTAGAAATAGATGGCAGAGAAGGTTTCTAGTCCCTGGAATTATTAGATGCTCTTGGAACTCAGATTACCTGACAAGAAATGTTAATCTGGGATTCATTCTCTGCTGGGTGAACTCTCAAAAGTTTTTCTGAAACTTGGTGTTTTTTTATGGATCAATTAGTTTTTTAGGAAAATGTGCAATTTCATATCTGAGAAAGCTTTGGTGCTAATAAATGATTATGATGTATAAAATTAAAGTAGACAACTTATTTTCAAAAGTTACCTCCCCCAAAGAGACACACACACATTTTGTGGGAGCTGGACTTTTGGCCTTTAGGTTGTATAAAGTTAGGTCTTGACTAGTGTGGAACAGACTCAATGGTGATAGTTAGGAGGTAACTTGCCAGTCACACTATCTGAGTTGGAAGTCTAGTTCTTTCAAGGACCCTAGAACATTGACTTGATTTTATATTTCTTGTGGCATGTATGCTAGGAACAAAAATATCTGAAAAATATCTTAATTTGATCTGAATATTCATTATTGGCAATAGTCTTGGTATTATCATTCATGTGGATATTTTCCATCTAGTAAATAAAGAAGTGATCATATGACAATCTGATTCTATCATTCCTAGTGTCACTGAGAGCGGAAATTCTTATTATGGGAAAAAGGTGGAGAAGTAAATTAAAAGAGCTTACGTGATCCATTCAGTAGCAATGTACAGATGGAGATCTTGAAATATGATTTCCCGCTAAAAGGAACGAGAGATAGTTGGAAAGGTGGCAGATCTCAGGCATGAGACAGCAGATGTACAAAGTGAACTTGGAAAGTCTTGTCTGGGAAGATAGCAAGCAAGGCAGCTATTGAAACTCACTTGGGTTTTGTGAAGAAGTTTTGGGGCAAAATTTGAGTTTGGTCAAATATGGGGTAAATGAGCATCAGTAAGTATAGCTATAACAATTTGAAATGCATGTATAATTAAATCCATGAACTGACCATGAGTTTAAAATGATCCTGATAAAACAAATATAGCTGCTCATCACAGTGGGATATTAGTGGATTCACTTAACAGTTTTAAAATGAGTGCAAAAAAAGGGAAAAGATCAAGCATTTATTTATTCAGTTGTTTTCATAAATTATATCATTGGATAATTGAATAGCACAAGTAGGGAAATTAATCATTATAGAAATATTCCTGCTAATGAATAAAGAAGGAATGATGCAATTAGAATATCACCATTGAGCCACCCTAATGAACTACTGCATCTAAGCATTGAACATCAGTTGCTATTAACATTATAAAAAGAAGAAACAGGCATAATGCACCTCTAACTGAAGAATCATTGGTTCATGAAGAAGTCTTGCTAAAACAATCAAACCTGAGATTGATCAATCCACTAGATCTACCTAGCAATATAGAACATTCTGGAGATAAAGGAATGTGTTTATCAATACCATGGAGATGTAATCAGTAGAATCTAGATTATTTGAAATTGTAAAAGACAAGTGATCTGGTCTCTTTAATGAAAATTACAAGAATAAAAGAGAAAGAAGGAATATTTATACATTCAAGAGATATATCAGACCAATTGGGAAGTGTGAAACTTATTTTGTCTTGATTCAAACAAGGAGACTGCAAAAGCCAGACAAAGTACTAACTCTGCAGTTTCTGCTTAAAAGTGTTCTAAAAATTTTACTTATTCCCTGTAAGCCTCAGTTTATATAAGTGGGGTGTCAATAAACATTCATATTTCATAGGATTTTAGTTGGAAGTAAATGAAATAATGTTTATAAAGCATTTAACACAATGTCTAGTATGCTGTAGTGACTCAATAAATATTTATTTTAAGTATTAAGTAAACATTTAATAAATAATAAATATTAAATAAATGTGCTTTGTTACTTTTAGTATCATCCCAAGTTGTGAAATTTTCATAGCCTTCCACCAAGTGCTCAGTGACTTTGGTGTAGATTTTTCAAATGTAGAGCAAACAATTATAAGGAGTGAATACAACTTGTAACATGTTAATGGTTGAAGTTGAAGTTTGGTGGAGGCCAGCCTTTCAAACAGGTAGAGCCTGGACTCAAACACAGGTTTCATAGCAGCTGAATTCATCTCCATCCTTCTTCATCATTATGTATAGATTTTACTAAAGTTAAAATAACAAAGAAAACAGTCTGGGGCATGAAGGACAGATTCTGGTTTATTTGCAACATTGCAGAAATTCTCATGAAACAATAAAACATACTAAAGAACGTGCAAAGAGAGAAATGTAGACAATCTTGTATTTTCCCCTGTATTCTGCCTCTAAACCCTTTAATGTTTCCTGAGTATAAGAGCAGATCAAACTCCACATATCTAATTGACACAATGGTAAGGAAAGAGTACCTACTATTTAATCCTCAAAATAGCCTCATGAGTATAATATTATTATAGTCATCTTTCAGTTGAGAAAACTCAGGGTTAGAAAAGTTAAGTATTTGTAAGGTCATACACCCTGAGAAGTGCCAAGTTAGGACTCAACACCCCAAGATTGTAAATACATCATTGTTGCAATTAAGCATAACCTTTAAAAAGGAGGAAGAGTTTTGTTATTCTCACAATTAAAGAAGCAAAATCTTACTAGATGTTGCCCACTGTTTCTGACTCTTTCTTTTGAACATATGTATGGCAATAAACCTTGAAACAGAAGAATTTTTAAGAAAGCTGGAAATGTAGCTCAGGGGTAAAGCACTTGTCTGGCTTATGCAAGGCCCTGGGTTCAATTCCTCACATTGGGTGGGGAGGGGAGAACGAATAATTATTCAGAGCAAAGCAACGGTTACAGTAAGATTTCAGTTACTTTTGTTTTAAATGCTCTGTGTACCTATTATGTCTTTATTTAAGATCCTACTCATTACAAGTAGTTTCACATAGCCTGTCTAATGTGCTTGTGCTCTTGCATTATTGCTCCCATTCAATTCCTTAATAATCATTATGCCTTAGGAGAAGATCAATCTCATTGAAGACACTGCCAGTATTATTGTGAATTTTCCTCTTGTTCTCCAAATTTGCTGTTATTATTATCCTTATGGAAATCATACCATCTAAAGACTGGAGAAAATTCTCTTATCTGGTTGTTTTAATAAAACAAATTGTATTTAAGAATGCTGATTTGAATTTGAAACTTGATTTTAAGCCCCATTTTGGATAGAAAACTGGAAGGGAAGACCTTAAGATAGACCAGAGTTCAGAAACACAGAACCAATCTTACCATGATTATGCACACTCAGCTACAAGATGAGTCATTTTGCTTCTTTTGGTAGAAAAGACATCTCTACAGTCAATAACTGCAGGCAGACTGTGGGTATTACATCCCTCAGCAGTATTTCTCATTGTGTTTTCCTAGAACATCATCAAAACTTTGAGAGTTTTTTAAAAAATTTTTTGCTCTTTGTTTTGGGTTGTCCATATTAATGAGTTCCCCATTGTGCAAGAGAAAAAAAAATCTAGAGTCATAGAATGAAAATTGGAGAAGATTATTTAAATGGAAAAAAGTTTTTGCATCATTGTTTTTGGATAGCTTATGGATGACTTTTTTTTTAAAGGCACTTTTAAAGTGCTTACTTTTATGTCTTAATGTGATTTAATAAAACATCTTTTAAACTAAATATTTCTAGTATCCTGAACTTCTAGCACCTCTGCAGGCTGAAATTTGCCATGAATGGTTCAAAAATAATTAAAAAAATATTAACTTATGGCATATTGTGATAAGAGTTTACAAAAGGAATCTGCTGATGTGAATGAAATAGACTTTAATTTTTATCATTATCACTAAACATCTTTAAATCCCAGATGGTTATCACTTCTATTCAGAAATCATTGCAGAATTTTCCACAAACTAACGTTCCTCACAGAATTCTAATTTGCCACAGCTAGGACTTAAGTGAAAAGTTCCATTCTTGGTAAAAAAAATCAGAGAAACATACCCAAATCTGCCAAAAGATTACTCACGTATAGCGCCTTTTTTGTACTAATGGGGATGTAAGGTACAGTAACCTGTCTTTCACTGTGGAGGAGATGTCTACTGGACTTCCAGAAATTTCCCTGAATTGATTGTCTCAGAATTTATCGTCTGTCTTCCATCATTCAATGTCTTACAAAGGCATTCAAAGTACCTACTCTTTCTTTTTTTTTTTTTAGGGGGATGGAAGTACCAGGGATTGAAGGGGCTACTAGATCACTGAGCCACATCCCCAGCCATAGTTTGTATTTTATTTAGAGACAGCAACTCACTGAGTTGCTTAGCATCTCACCATTGCTGAGGCTGGCTTTGAATTTGCGATCCTCCTGTCTCAGCCTCCCGAGCTCCTGGGATTACAGGCATGTGTGACCACGCCCAGCACTTACTATTTCTTGATCACCAGGTTCTATCAGTATGATATCATTGATGGAGTGGTCCAGCATAATGTTCTATGACATAAAGAGACAATCAAGGCTCCTATGAAATTGTAGCAAAATGTTGGATAGCTGAAGTGGCCCTGAAGCAAGAGAGTGGAATTGTAATCCTGACTAAAAAAGTGAAATTAAGATGCTTTGGGTGATTTCTGTTTCATATTTAAGAAAATAAAGTATTCAAGAATTCCTAGCATCTCAATGTGATGTAGGCCACACTGAGTCTATATTTCAATAAGCTATATTTCAGTCAGTCTATATTTCAATCATATATGTGAAAAGGATGAGACTAAGGAAGATTGTCATCTGCTTTTTGGGTAGCTACTATAGGCATTGTTTTGGGGTTTTGAGCAAAGTATGGCCAACATCAGATTGGGAGATGTCACTGCTTTTGCTGGTAAGGGACCTCAATAGCCTGTGAAATTTAGGGAAAAATGAAGTTATCAAATCTTGCCAAATATTTTCTTTCAAATTCTCAGGGTAGTATTCCAGTCTTTTACATAAGAGTTGTGTTAAAATTAGAATTTACTGGTGCGCGCTACCGCTTGAGCCACATCCCCAGCCCCCCAGAGTAAATCTTAATACTTAGGACCCATATTGTATGGAAGTTGATTATAAAGAGATGAGTCTGATTTAGGGATGTTGAGAAAGAATAATGATGGAGAGGAGAACAAAAAAAAGAGTAAGAGGTAAGTAGGCAAGAAGGGAGTGAAGGAATAGTCGGTGAAGGGAACTAGAAGAAGGTCAGTTTGTCTGGACAGGAAGTTGGAATGGAGCCATAGTGTGGGAAGGGGTTTGGCAGACTAAAAAGGGGTCAGACTCTAAAATGTTCTGAAAAACATGGTAAGTGTACATCTATGTGTGTGATACATGATCCTAATTATCTTTTGAAAATATTTTTCTAGTTTCATCATGGGTAGTTAATTGTAAAGGGCCAGCGTGAATACAGATAGGCTAATTAAGTAGCTGTTGTATTATTCTTGAGGACAGATGATAATAATTTGATTTGATGTAGTAGAGATGAAAAGAAATACCTACGAACTGGTCATGAGTTTGATGTTGATTGTATTAAGTTTAGGGTATTTTTGAGATGTCCAATAGGAGATGCTATTTAAACGTGGAAGTCTGGAGCATAATCCTCAATTCTGAGCTGGAGACACAATTCTAGGAGACATCCACATATTATGTAGTCTAGTGAAGGTGTTCACATTCAACTTGGGAAACTCAACTATCCCACTAAGCCAAAAGAAACAAAAACCAATTAAAATAAAGAGGATTGCAGTAGTGTGGGGGTGTGCAACTTTCATGCTACCATTCCATTCAATAAAACCATGCTTTAGATTGAGATTTCAGAATTATGAATCAACTGTTTTTTAAGTTTAATCCAACTTCTAGCAACTTCTAGTGTATTTCACTGGGTTGAACATGTAGTATCTAAAAATACTACATATAGGTTTCACACAATGTAACACCTAAATACAATTCGGTTCCTTCTGGAGATCAATTATCTTTCCACTCATGAATTAAAAATAATCATCTATGTTGAATTCATTGGAAGATGACATGCCATTTTTAACCATGGAAATTTCTGAGGGATTTTCTGGGTAATTTTTATTATTTTCCTCTGACAGGTTGATATTTGTACTAGTCTTTGCATAAAAAGGGAATTCCACTGTTGCCAAGTAAATGAAATCATTGAGGGAAAGAGAATATTGAGAAGAGATCCTCTATGACAAGTCTTTGATACATTCTAGAACTTCTTAATCCCATAAAAGAGAATAAATTAAAAAAGTAGAGTAAAGATGGCCATCTAGGTAGAAGGAAAGCCAGGAAAGAAATCAAGAGAATGTTATGAAGGATGGTATAGAAACTCATGCTTCAATTGCTTTGACAAATTAGACACTGGAGTAAGATTTAAAAAATGAAAGCCTTCATGAAAGAAAGTTTTATGGCATAGTTGGACTCTCCTGATGGAAGGAAATCTTCAAGGATTAAGGAAAGAAAAAGAAGGAAACAATATTAATTAAAACTAAAATATTGAAAACTAGCAGAGGAAAGATCTGCTACACATGGCCTTTATACAACTCACATTACCTTCCTGTGTGGCTCTGTTTCTCTGAGGGAATCTGCCTTTATGACTATAAAGAAGAAAGTGCTCCTAGAAGTGACAGAATGAAAAGTTGAAACCCCAACTTCCAGGTTTAACTTGTGAGACGGGGAAAGAACCAGAGTCATCTCGGATAGGTGGAGCTCTCGCTTCCAGAAGAAGCAAAAACAATGTCTGGAGGAAGTTACTCCTAATTGAGACTTCCAAGTGTTCCACAGGTTGCAATCAAACATTGTGATGATAAATTTTGTATGTGAATTGGATTGGGCTAAAGGAGCTCTGGATACCCTGTAAAATATTATTTCTGAGTAGTCTTTGAGTGTGTCTCCTAAAGAGAATGACACTTGAATCAGTAGACTTAGTAAAGGAGGTCTGCTGTCCCCAGTGTGGATAAATATCATCTAATCTGTTGAGATTGCTAAGAGAACAAAAAGGTGGTGGAAGGGTAGATTTATTCTCTCTGCTTGATTTCAGACACCCATCTTATCCTGCCTTTGGACATTGGTGCTCCTGATTCTTGGGCTTTTCCAAGACTTAGACCACCAGCCGCCTGATTTTGGGCCTTTGGACTCAGATTGAATTATACCACTGGCTTCCCTGTTTACAGATGGCAGTTCTTGAGAGTAGTTGGCCTCCAAAACTACATGAACCAATTCTTATGATAAAGCTCTGATATATATATTTCTATATATCCTATTGATTTTATTTCTCTGAAAAACCCTAACTAATAAAAAAATTATGAGTTCACGCATCGTCCTAAGGGAAAGAAACAACAGATTTTGTTCCTTGGGGATTTTGGATGATGAAATTATTATCTTTAGATATAAGACAACTATGTGTATTGATTTTCTGTTGCTTCTGTAACATATTACCACAAACAATGGGCTAAAACAACACAAATTTATTCTATTACAGTTCTGGATGTTAGAAGTCTAAAATTAAGGTGTTCACTGGGATGTGTTCCTTCTGGAGGCTTTGGAGGAGAATATATCTCTTGACCTTTTCCAGATTTTACATGCTATTTGTCCTGGGCTCAAGTGGTGCTTTCTTTTATCTCTAAACTGTATCACTCCAATGTCTGGTTACCTTGTTATGTCTCCCTTTCCCTGACTTTTATCACTGTCCTCTTTCCTTTTATAAAGATCCCTATGGTAACAACGGGTCCACTCACTTAATCCAAGATAGTCTTCCTATCTCACAATTATTCATCACATCTATAAAGTCCCTTTTGTTGTATAAGGTAACTCAGTTTCTGGATACTACTGAGGTCATTACTGGGAACAGAAGCATTATTATATCACACCCTGTATGCATGTTTAAAGAATTTTTAAAATGTGGAATAACAAAGGAGACAATAACTATAGCAACATGTAAGAGATTTGAAAAAGATTTGAAAAAAAGCATAAAATTTAAAAATAAATTGTAATTGTCAATTAAAAAATAAAAATAAAGCTTGAGGCATTGGTCAAGCAATAATGCAGATGCAACTGAAGAAAGAATTAATGAGCTGGAAGAGAGAACTGAAGAATATTTCAGAATTCTGTATGAGCTGAAATGGGATCACTACGAGAGGTTAATAGATATGGAGATAGAATGAGAATATCTGACATAATAATAATTAAAATCCTAAGGAGAGGCAACATTTAAAATAATAATGTTTGAGAATCTATGAAAGAAAAATGTTTACCATGCAGAATGAAATGAAGTCAACCTTGAGTGACAAGATTGAGTAGCTGTAGAACATCATTGACAAAGAGATCAAAGAGCCAGACAGTTAGAAAAACGATTACCTGCTCCTTCCCTGCAAGAAAGATGGAGAATAGTTTTTATTTTCTTTTATGAAAAAAGTAAAAGAATAATTGCATCTATTAAAATGATATTTATCAATTTGGAGAGGAAAATCTGTTAATGTAAATTTTATATATATATTCTAAGAACAAAATAAATACATAGACATTTGCATATAAGAAAATGTTGATACATACTGAGAGTGTTAAAAATCACAAATAGACCCACACTAAAGAAGCTTCTGACAGTTCTAGGGTGTGGGGTGAGGCTCAGTGGTAGAATGTTTGCATAATATGCACAAGGTCCCACTGTGGAAAAACAAAAACAAAAAACTGAAACACACACATATACACACACACACAACAAACAAACAACACCATCAACAAACCCACTTCTGAAAGATATTAGTAGTACAGTACTGTAAAGAAGTACAGTAGTCTTGGAAGGAAAGTCTTGAGATGCAAAATGGTATTGTGAATAAAAGTTTTAAACATGTAGAGAAATGATAATAAAATTTGTTATTATCATTACAAACAATATCTTTGTAATGATAATAACAAATTTTTGTTAAGGTTAATGAATACACAATGAAAATCCTGGAGAGCAGTACCATGTAAGGCAGAATTCAGGAGATCAGTGTTAAAACTTTCTAGGAATTCTTGAATGAATCTGAATGAAGGGAGAACTCTTAATTTTAGATGTGTTATATACACATGGTAAATTTCAAGGGGGACCTCTAAAATACTAGAAATGGAGCACACAATTTCAAAACAAGTGTAAACAAATAAATGGAATAACAATAATTCATACAAAGAAAAGATCCACTCCCCCCCCCCAAAAAAAAAGGAACTGGGGATAACATATCAAAAGTAAATAATAAGATTAAAACAAGTCTAAATAGATCACAGTAAATTTAAAATAATGAACTTGATGATTAAAATGTAGTTTGTTAAGTTGGATAAAGAACAACAATAAATGCAGCTGTCTGATCTTTTAAGTCAATCTAAAGCATAAAGACATAAACAATCAAAAATAAAGAAAAGGAAGAAATAGATAAATCTGAAACTTAAAGCAAACAAAAGTGACTTGAGGGCAAAACTGACTTTTGGACAAAAACATTTTAAGGGGTGCGTACTAACAAAAAGTTTTACTTATCAGGATAATATAACAATCTGAACTTGCTTCTAATGAATGATGCAGTAAATAATATATAAAATAAAACCTGATGGAACTTCAAGGAGAAACTGACACAAAGATTTTGGTCCAAGCTCCTGGCTCTAGCTGCTCGTGTTTTGGATCTGAGATTGGGCAGGAGGAAAGTTTTACTCCTACAGGGAGTTTACAGAAAGCAAGTTCCCTCTGAAATCCATTCACTGCAGTTCTCCTTGGTGTCACTTGTCTGGAGTTGAAAGAGCTTGGTTTTATAGAGCGGCCACAGCAATGTTCTGAATGAGTTTGTAAAGAGGGTCACTGCAGGAAGTCTGTTCATGAGGCAGCCTCAAACATTTAGCCAAGGAAAACTTCCCCTCCTAAGGTTAGTATTGAAATTTTTATGACATCCACAGGTGCTTAAAAATGATGGTGTTTGGTTCAGTTTATGAGGTTTGCTTTTGTGGATACAATTCAAATAACTTGTGAGACAATGGAACTTGCCTTGGTCTACAGGGAACAACCTAGAAGGAGAGAAAGGCAGAAAGCAATTTATGCACATCTCTTGAGGACAAACTCAGGCAGACTTCAGCCAACAGGGTGCCTACCTACTTCTCTATGAGCTTCCGCAGATACCGCTTGATTGCTGATTCTCTCGGGATTTCTTAGTTTCTTCATCCCTGGAAAACTGAAGCCTCATTAGCCTGTTTTTCTTATTCTCAGAGGTTTTTGTTCTCAATAACAACTTGTTCCACACTCTCAGGTTAGGATTCTAGATATAGAGGAAAAAGCTGAAGCAAGAAACATGTAAATCTAATACCAGCGAAGTCAGAGTGGTTGGCACAGGTCGCATACAGACAGGAAATGCCACCTGCAAGGAAAAGGAACCCACCCTGAAATGTCTTATTCACATTTCTCTTGTTCACAGCAGGAAATGTGTGTGTCTTGGGTTAAAGAAGCTATTGGTTGTTTTGAATAATCCAGGAGTATATTTCATTTAAGCCTGTCTTCAAGGTGAAGACAGAATGCGCAATAAAATGTTTTTAGATTGCACAATAAAAATGTTTTTAAATAACTCATACTTATGAAGAGGCAATATCTAGCATCTTTTGATAATACTGTTGGATATTGAGTCACATGGTACATTGTTAGAGTAATGCTCTTCCAGAGTTCAAGTGCTTATGTATTCCTCTCCCACATTGACTCTGAACTTGATTACAGACTTATTTTGGCCAATGGGACATCACAAATAGGATCCAAATAGGGATTTATCAAGTACTCGCCTACTGGGGCTTCTCTCTCAGAATGTTTCTGTAAGTTTCTTCTGTGTCAAATTCCAGAATGAAAGAAAGAGAGAGGGAGAGAGAAAGATGCTGTGCTGCCCCACCTATGCCCAGTCAATAGCTGTCAGGCCAGCTGAATGCTTCCATAAATCATCCCTGGACAGAGTGCCCAAAGAACTACCCAGTCCACATACAGGATCCTAAAAAATCATCAGTCATTTTTTTAGAGCAGTAAGTTTCAGGGTGCTTTGTTGCACAACAAATAGATAATAATATGTTTTGTTTTTTATATTACATTGAATATGTTTTAAATATAACTATGTTCTATTTCATAACCAATCACTACATGTAGACTTATAAATATCTGGGTACATACATATATGCCAAAATATGACTGTATAGAAATGGACCTGCTTTCCATAAGGCATACGCCAAATCTATTTGTCCAATATTTAGAACTCTATGTGTGGATGTGGTGTAATTAGAGATGGAAAAGATTGGGTGGAAGAAAATGTGTAATTGAGAAACTAGCAATGACATATGGGGTGTGTGTGTGAGCGTATGCGCACACATGCAGGTTGAGAGAGAGATCAGGGAAGTGATTAGAGGAAGCTAGTTAAATGGAAATGATTCTCAGTGGGTGGTGATGTACTAAACAGCACAGGTGGTAGAAACATGCTAACTTCTGAGTTCAAGACCTAATGATTAAAACAATCTACATGTGGTGCCTAAGCATTGGTTCATAATTAAGAGTCAGATTAATAAAAACACTGGTTTTCCAGGGGATTCATTCCTAAGGCTCTTTTTATTTTTTTCTTGCTTGAAATTCTTTGCAAATTAATGTGTAATGCCGTGTCTACAAAGGAAAAAAGGACATTAAAAAGCAAATAATCTTATCTTGGCACCAACTTGCCTATAGAAAGTCCCATGATATTCTAGATAGCTTTATTATTATTATTATCACACAGAACAACATAGACTTTTCCCAATGAATAGGAAAACCAATGTATTAAAGAATATTCTAAATAAAAACTATATTTGTGAAGCACTGCTCAATCTTATTTCAAGCATTCTTTTTCATGTGTGTGTGTATGAATATGCATGTGTGTTTTGCTGAACAGACCTGAAAGTATGGTGAAGAAGTACGCCATGCTGAGGTTCCACAGCCCTCTTTCAGGTGTGGGGTGCACTGAGATTCAGGGTCTAGAGGTTCATCCTCTTCTTGCGGGGACAACTTCTTTCTTCATATGCACATAATGCCCATTTTCAGAAAAACAAAATGAATCCTGTTGTAATAAAATAAAATTCCAACAGATCTGTAAAGTATTGAGGAGATTATGCATAAATATGCACTCAGTTACTTTTGATTTATAAGAAGCAATTAAAATGTACACACACACACACACACACACAGGGAGATATACCACACATATTTAAGGAAACCACTGATTGTGCATCCATTTGGGGCCTAAACCTCTTTGACTATTCTGGCATAGACACTTACCTTCTTGTTAGATAGGAAAAATTAGAAGCAGCATTAATCAAATCCTTCTCACTGCTTCCCTAATTGTCTTGCTATTATAACAGTGATGATTTCTTAGGAAGAAATCACAGGTTGTGAAGCCAAATGCTGTTTGCCAAATGCTCCATTCAGAGTCACCAGGTTAGACAGCATTCTTCCTTCCCAGAAGCTGATGACAACATGAAGAAAAAGGAGGCAGGTGTGGCGGCTTGGCAGGCTGTGTCACGCTCCTGGGGCTTTAATGACACCTGGCATTGCAGGGAAGGGCTGTGGAGAACGTCAAGGGCCTCACTTTTCAATGATTAGCTTAAGAACTCTTCTTTGTGCTCACAAATAATTTTAAAATTGCAATCTCACCTCTTCCCCCTCCTTGTCACTTTATACCCTCCCAGCTCCATCATAGGGCTCTGCCCACCGCAATGCATCCTCTTTGAAAATTAAGGAATCAGTAAGTGCACGTCAATAGTGAGACTGTTCCCAGTGAGTTTTTGGTGAGTGAGACAACTGTGCCTTTATTTTACAGCAGTGGTTCTTAAAGTGTGGTCTGGAGACCAGTGCTTTAGCTAAGGGTAGATGGCACCCCAGGGGCAATGTAGTTGTTAGTACTTGATCTCATAAGGCCATGCTAGCATTTTCCTGGGAAATAAGTAAATACATAGTGAAAAAAAAATTCTATGTTCCTAGGAAAACAAATCTGAAGATCAATGATTGTATTGGCTTCTTTGTGCCGCTTGCGCGGTCTGCCTGTTCTCTTTCACCCACTACTGGAGACCAACAGCCTCAGAAATTCCAAAGTTACCTGTGAAAAATACAGGTTCCTGGAGTGCTCTGGAAAAATTCTAGTTAACAGTTCTGTGGGTGCATGACATCTTCACAAAACCATCTTTACATCTAGGACTACCAGACTTTCACATGTGACAGGAATCAATTTCTACAAGGTTTGAGCCACTGTTCTGTAACTTGTAGCCAAAATTATGTCTAATGTTTACAATGGGTTGAATAGAAGGCCCTTTCTTGTTGAATCATTCTTATCAAAGCAAAGCAAAATGAAACCATCCTTGTCTACTTTCTTGCTTTAGTAAGCTCAATATCACAAAAATTGAATCTTTCATAATTGAAGATGTTCACAGATTCAGAATCATCAATGTTATCATCAGTGAATACTTTGAATATTGACTTGGTAATATATGGGCTATCAAGTAGAATATATATGAATTAAAACATATCCTTGAAGTTAGGTTTTGTACAAATAATTAACATTAGCTAATCAAAGTTGAGGTAGAGATTATTTACTGCCTGTCTCCTATTATCTGTTTTTCTTTTTTCCTGTATACAAGACCCCCAACTTTTAGAAGTTCATGTAGACTTATGGAATAAAGTTTCTATTTCCTAGCCTTATTACTTGCAACTAGGGTTCACCATATTTCTAAGTTCTGTATGAAAGAATGTGAATAGAAGGGGTGTATGTGATATAAAGGAAGTGGCCACGGGAGACCATATGCTATTATTTTAATTCCTTCCTCCCCTTCTTAGTGACTGGAATGCAGATATGATGACTGGAGCTTAAAACATCCTCTGAGGTCATGAGGTAGCAGCCAAATGCTGAGAATAGTGGAACAACAAGTGACAATGAACTGGGTTGGAGAGCCCAGGCCAGCCCTGGCCTGCTTACTTTCAGCCTTCATTTATGTTGGAAAGAGAGATCTTTCGTTTTAATTCATGTTATTTCACTGTCACTTTCAGCCACACTTTATCCAAACTAATTAACAGTTCCGCTCTTCCCCCACCCCTGTCTATTTAAACATTAAGTGTGACTGCAATTCTTGTTTATTTGAATTTTGTCTCGGTTAGCTGAATTTCTGTTGAACTGAGACCTGATACAGTATTTTAAACAGACCCCAAATACCCAGAAGTTCCTGGAATTGGAAAGTAGATGTAAAGACATTGTGGGTCACTTCCATCTGTGTTCCAGATCCATGTTCTACTCTTCTCCATTCTTCTTTGGGCACTTGGGAGGCTGACTGGTATGGGAAAAATTCAGTGGATTCTCTTACTCTCCAGTTTAATATTGAATTAAGTAAATAAGAGGCATTACGAGGTGATCTAAATGGAGAGAAGAGTAAAGTTCAGTACTTACTCTTTTGACTGCATATTGGCTGCCTTCCTTGACTAAAAGCTTATACCTCAGCTATTATTATGTAACAAACATTCACCAATTTAGTGACTTAAAGATACAATAATTTTTCAATCTCTTCATTTTGTAAGGTGGAAAACTTTCCTGGATTTATTTGGCTAGTTCTTCTGGTCTCAGCCTAGCTTGGCTGGGCTCACACCTGAATCTTGGGTCTATTTGTAGGGTGACTGGGTGATTGGCTGGTTCAAGGTGACTTCATTTCAGAATCTGGCCGTTGGCTGGTTGTTAGTTGAGGCAACAAGACAGATGGGAACATTTGTCTCTTATTACTCAGCAAGAGCTCTCTCAGGGTTGTTCTCAAGGAGTCTGGGCAGGATGACAGAGAGTGAAGTGCAGTGCTTAGGTGTCTTGGGGTCTGGACTCAGAATTTTCTCATTCTCACTCCTACTATGTTCTTTGTTGGCTAATATAACACAAGATCAGCCCATATTCAAGAGATGGTGGGGAATGGACTCTGGGTCTTATGAAAGAAATTATGAAACTACACTGCAAAGGGCATAGATATAGGAACACATGAAAAATTGTGGCTATTTTGACAATCTAGCACAGGGTTACATGTTCTGTCTGATAGGTTTTTTTCATGCAACGTTTTCTGTGGGTTCTGGTAATTGTATGTTATTCTTAGGCATAGTTCTTCTTACTGTATCTACATATACACTTCACTAAAATTTCCTGTTATCCTGCTTAAGTTTCCATCTGTTTTCTGCCAGGACCTGGATTGACGCATTGGAATATTTCTATTAAAGAGGACAAACTGAACATCTGTTTCTACCTCAGGGAATCTTACTTCTAGGTGGGTAAATGATTTTAATTCCATATGGATAAAAATAATGGGGGAAAAGATGACAATGTTGATCAAGCAACATTTTGAAAAATGAAACGCTGACTTCATAGAGCAGAGAAATTGGAATTTAAGAGCTTGAAGAGGGATAAGTCAATAGTAAGAAGGCCAATTCTTGCTGCATGACCATAGAGCCTCAGGAAATCCAGGTACCGGGAATTCTGAAAGCAGAGATAAGAGTGAGGTTGAAGACAGGAGTGAGTAAAGGCCTCTGTAAGGGCAAGGTGGACCCTTAGAGATGCCTTTTAAACCCTTGGTGAAGTTTTGAGATTTCTTTTGAGAAACAACGTTGGGACAATATGGATTTTGGGACACAGCATGAGGGGGAGCAGGACAATTTTCTTATTGAAGATGGGAGAACCAAGTGAAAGTCCATACAGTAAGGTACCAGGACCCATTTCTCCCTTGACCACCTCCCAGCCCTCATAGTTCCAGGAGTGCCCGCAGCCAGGCACATGCTACCTCCACTTTGGCAGGACAGACATTCCTTTCTGTGGCCATTGGCTGACCGTAGAAAGAGGATCTATAGATATCGACACTTGGCTGTCCCCCGAGGCAAAGGGTCAGGTCTGACATATGGTAGTGAAACACATGTATTGACAATCTACCTCCACACAAAGGAGTTCAGCTTTTTCAGTGCCTCAATCCTAAATGTTCCATTCAGTCAAGAATTCCCATACAATTTAGGAAAACCCCACATGTGAAAGGCAGCAACACAAATCAAACAAAGTGAATAGAAGTAAATTCAACAACTCAGAAACAATGCAAAAAGCAAAAGAAAATTTAGAAGTAAAACAAAAGGCATAAAACAACAAAAATAACTATGATCCATATTCTCACAAAAGCAGACATTGTGTCTATGAAACAATAGATAGTCTTATCAAAAGCAACAATAACAATAAAAATAAAGTATGGAATCTAAGAAAAAAGCCAACATAAGAGAACCAGGCAGAACTCTTGGAATATAAAGCTACAACAGCATAAATTAAAAAAAAAATTGGGTGAAGAGTTGGAGCTAAAGTTGAAGAAATCTCCCAGAAAGGATGCTATGACAAACAGATGGAAAACTGAGGGGAATGGAGTCTACTTAAATCTTAGAAATGTGGAAGTTTAAGAATGAAAGAAAAGAGAAAATGGGGAGGGATCACAAAGAAGAATTTATAAATTTTCCCAAAACCAAAAAGCATGAGTATTCATGTTTTTTTTTTTTTTGGACATCTGAATTTTGGGTTAGTTTAATGCAATCAGTTGGAGAAAGAGGCCTGAGGAGGAGGCCCTCAGAGTTAGAACTAAAGACTGAGTACAAATATACTTGAGGCCTAACCTTGAATAGCAATGGGAAAACTTGGAAGACAATCACTTAGTAACAACTCTGGCAGATCAACTCAGGCAGGTCAACTCTATCCTGGCACCCTTGTACTGAGGTCCCAAGGAAGAATGGGCACATAAGTGAGAGGCTGATACAGCTAGAGCTATGTGACTTAGGTAGTCACTCACAAGAATGGAGGCAGAAGCTCTTAACATCATCTTGTAGATAATGGACATGGCTCCACCTTTACAGGCAGCAGAGCTAAGTAAATCCCTAATGATTTCAGGTTAGGAAGGATCTTGACTCATTTAACTCATAGTAGAAGCTGTATGTTCTACTAAACTATGTACAGCATAGATCCAAAAGGCTTGGATGCTTAAAGAGAGTGGCAGAACACATGGTCTTTAAAGATCTGCTTCTCTCTTGCTGGGAAGGTCTTGTCACAAATTGGACAATTCAAACAAAGGGTCTGCATTTGCTGCTGCTCCAAGGTGTGATCACAGATTTCATCAGCAAAGTCTGATTTGCAGGTGAAGCATTTCTTGATGGAGAGCAGGCTAGGGGCAGAACTTTCTTGAATACCAGAATATGGGTTTCCATAGACAAGACCTGGATTTTGTCCAGCACCTCCTTGATCTGAAGTAGGCACTTGACATGGCAAAGAGTCAAAATCCAGACCCATGTAACTCAGCAATCTGCTGTTCTCTTTCTTTAAGAGATCATTTTCTCTTTCCATTCTCTCTTTCTCTCTCTGCAGAACATCACATATAATCTTGTTCTCACTCAGTCTTCTTGACAGGTCAAAATTCTCATCCATTAACTCCTGTTGTTTCTTCGCTGCAGTAGTTTCTTTCTGCTTCATATCCTCCACTATCTGCTGGAGCTTCTTCTGTTGCTCCCTCTGTTCAGTCAAACTGAAAAAGAGTTGGTCATTTTCCTTTTTCAGATGTTCCAACTGTTCTGCTTTATCTTGATCTCCCTGAACAAGCTTTTCCATTTCCTTCTCTTGAGTTGACAGCTGGGCCTGAAGCTGATCCACTCTGATTCCCATCTTCTCATTTTCTGAGGACACTTTCTGGTTATGTTCTTTCAGTTGAAGCAGCTCAGTTTCCCAACAGGTTTTCTGCTCTTTCACTTTCTGTTCCAATTTCTTATTGATACTCTGTAGAGTCTCCAGCTCCTCCTGCTTCCTTTGGAGCTCAGCCTGCATGCTTGAGTTCTGCTTCTGGAGGCTGGCACAGCTGTCCTTCAGTTCCTGGTTTTCTTTGCAAAGCTCCTCGTTGTGCTGTTCAATCTCTTCTACCTTTCCCTTAGTAGTAACAACCAGGATGTCCTCTTCACTTTCTGGACGGAACTGGAAAGGGATACTTGCTCCCCGGACCACACCATCCTGATCCACATAACAGAACTGGTAATACTCATCATCCTTAGGCAGGTAATAAGCTTTAAATTGGACTTCCTGCTGTTTGGCTGATTTGTTGTTTATGTCACTAGGCAAAGCAACCCACATGAAGGTATAATATTCACGGGTTGTCTTCCATCCCACTCTAAAGATGCCAATCCAGTCCTTTCGACGGGGGATGAAATGCTCGGCGAAGGTATAATAGCATGTGATGTCCCCTCCAGGGACATAGAACTTCTCCACACTATTAAAGATGACCTGAGAGAAATGACAACGATCGAGCAAGACAGCTGATGTGGGGGGATCTTCTATTGTTTTTTCCATGATGGGTGTCCAGGGCAGCAGCCGGCAGCCGCGCAACAGCAACAGGCGAGTATTCATGTTTAAAGGGCTCATTTCAAGTAGAGAAAATTAGTGTGTGTGTGTGTGGCGGAACCCAACTGTACAAAGATATTCACTGTGGGTTGAAGGCATAAAGAGAAGTTTCTGAACCTTTTCTTGAGATGCAAAACTAACATTGGAAATTGTGTTGGGCCTGGGCTCCTCTAGAGCAGAAGGAAGCAGCACAAAGTCAGTGGGCCAAAATCTTCAAAATTCTGAGGGTGATAGTTTCCAATCTACAACTTGGTTGGGTTCTGGAAAGCCAAATGATGCCATGCCCACCCTACAAGATGTCATGTTCTAATCCCATACCCTGTGAATGCTACCATATGTAACAGAAGGACTTTGCCAGTATGATAAAGTTAAGGATCTTGAGGTGGGGAGATCAGGCTGGATTATCCAGGGGGCCCAGTGTAATTCCAAGAACCCTTACAGAGGGAGCCTATGGATCAGAGTCAGAAAAAGGGTGATGTGAAGATGGAGAAGAGGAGTAAGAGACACTATAGGCCAAAGGATGTAGGCAGTTTCTGGAAGCTGGAATAGACAAGGGGATGGATTTTTTTTCCTGAATCTTCCAGAAGAAAATCAGTCCTGTGGACTTTAGACTTTGGATCACCAATACTCTAAGATAAATTTCCATTTAAATCACTAAGTCTGTGATAATTTATTACAGCTTCAAAAGAAAGAATTATACTGGCCAAATATTAGTCAGATGTGCAAACAATTACAGACACTTTAAATATTCACATCTAAAAAAAACTTTAGTTCTCTTTCATTTATTAGGAATACCCTAGATAAGGTGTTCTACTAAGGAGGGCCCAGCATGAGAAATTGCATGATGTCCCGGAAAGAAGAGACCCAAAGGAGAGGGCGAAGAGGAATTCCCATGATGAGGGTGAGGGACTATCCCAGGTAGATAGCTGCAGACCTTGGGAGGGCAGCCATGGGGGCTGCAGCAGTGCCAGGCAGAGGTACAGAGTGCTTGATGGCTGGCTGATGACTCAACGGCACTGGGTGATGGTCAAGAGCTGTAGCACCTGGGTTCCCATCTCAGTGCCATTATTACCTACTAACCATGCAGCCTCAGTTTTATTTTTTGCAAAGTTAAAATAATACCATGTAGGATTGGGGTGTGGGAAAGAATTAATACATGGAGAGCACTTAAAATATTTTCTTGGAAACAAAATGGGCTCAGTAATTATTGCCTTTTTATTTCTAAGAATATTTTGTAGTTTTGTTGAATAATTTGGAGGAAGAATTACTGATAGACAAATGGAGCATTGAACATATATTCCTGTTCATGACACAGTTAAAAACAGTATTGCAGTTTAAGTTTCAGCTGTTGAGGATATTTACCATCATAATCATGTAACCTTTGACTGTTGATTTAATCGACATTGTGGCTTTAGTGTTTGGGGGGACAGGAAAAGAGAAGGAGAGGATGAGTTTGATGGACAGGAAATCAAATGATAAGGTATCAAATTATAAAATCAAGAGAGCAGGTTAAGCATATTATTTAGAAACACCTAGAGGAGTTAATATTGATTATCACTAGGGATTGTAATATTGGAATAGAGCTAAGTAAAACAAGGAACTATTGATTTCCGTTATAAGCCCCATGGCACTATTGGACTTTTAAAAGTATGTATGTGTATACTTTGATAAAATTTAAAAAAAAATGAATAATGAAGTTAGCATATGTGATAGAACACATTTGGCAAGGCAGAGTAAGTCATATAACTTTCATTGCCAATAGTGTTGTAATTAAAATTCTTTGACTCTTTTGTCCAAGCATATGAGCTGTAGAGCAAAAATTTATAGCTTCAGAAATTATAAATATTCAGCAATCTTTGGGTCTTGTCAACTAATGATGCTTCAAAACCAATGGTGCTCAACCTGGACTACAAATAAAAATCACCTGGGCTAGAAATTGTAGAACTTTTAAAATTTCCCAAATCCCAGCTTTACTCCAGACCAATTAAATCAGACTCTCTAGGGTTAGGATCCAAACATCAGTATTTGAAACATCCCTAGGGGATTACAGTGTGTGGCTGTGGTTGAGAAGAACTGTGTGAAAACATTTGGGGTGGTGCTTGGTGAGATTAGTTTTTACTCATTGGCTTTGTAGTAAGCAACACCTCACATTTAACAACTTGGTAGGAACAGATGGGGAACTGGCAATCGTTTGTGGAAATTACTAAGTGTATGTGCATATATATATATATATATATATGCACACACACACACACACACACACACACATATATATAGTGCATATATACACACAATTCCTAAATATTATAATATGTATTAGAGTCATATTTGAACTTTAGTTAATTCTATTAAATCATAAATTGCTTCATGCTAGATTTTTAGTTAGTGCATGAATCAGACTCCCAAATCTTAGAGCTTTAAATATTAATGGTTATTTTTGAGACACACTGATCTGTGAGAATGCAGTATTTCCTGATGAACTAATGAAAAATTACTGAATTATACCAGGAAGACCCAGTATTAATTACCACGTAGTTCATACTATACTTTATAAATCAGAAACAAAATCCAATAATTATAGGACAATAACTATGCAATTACCTTGACTCCACATAGTAATTACAGTGTAATTTTGTCAATAGTTCACATCACATATTCCATAAGAGAACTGCTTTTACTTTGCTCCCAGGAATTAAAAATAACTAGCTAGATTATTCTAGCATTGGTTTAGGGAGAAACCAATAAATATGATCTTTATTCTGAGATTCATAAATCATCTAAGATTTAGTTTGTAACTTTCTCCATATTACACTAATGGATACTAGAGATATTTATCAAATTAACTAGATATTTATCTGGAAATATTGGAACATAACAGGAAATGCTGCTCTTTGGAGATACAACCTAAATAGTTTTACTCTAGTTGAATTGGAGACAGTCAAAGTTTTCTTTAGCAAATAGGTAGACTATGATTTGATTGGCCTCCTACAAGGAAAGGTTTGTGTGTGTGTGTGTGTGTGTGTGTGTGTGTGTGTGTTCCTTTTAGCAGTTTTAGCTTCTTTGGCAGAACACTTTGCTGGGGAGATAGGAAGACAGTTCTAGAAGAAGGCAATTGTACAGAATTACCAAGAAATGAGGACAATCCCCAAACCATACTGTCCTTTGCCCAGCAAAAGGATTTACAGTCTAACACCAAATCTTAAGAAGGGCAAAGAAATTTCTTCCCATGTCCAAATAGAGCTGAGATTGAAACTGTGAGAATGGTTATGTGGGTGAATTTTCTATGCATTGGGATAGAGATAGTGCCCGTGCCAATAACCGAGATGAGTGATTTCACAGATTTCATCAGAGTGGCAAAGAAACAGTGACAAGACATAGATGTGTTTGCCATACATCCACCACCCGCAAAAACCAGATCACTCTTTGACTGTCAGCTCCCTAGAAAACAGATACATCCCAGATGGAGTGGGATCTAGGAAATGTTGAGAAAAACTTGCCTTTCTAATAGTGTCCTAGAAGTCCTCAGACTGACAGGTGGGAGGACAAGTTCTTCTGACCCTCTAGACTGAGGTGCTAGATATCCTGTATTTGAAACATTTTATTCTAATTGTTTAAAGGGATGACAATATATGAACGGTTATAAAAATAAAGTTCAATTAAATAATGAAAACCAATCAATTGACTTCCCAAGCTTTTCTTCCAGGTAAGGATGGCCAAACCCCTTGTGGAAAATCTCTTGGACATTTATAATTGGAAACCAGAGAAAGGATCAGTTTTCAGTGACACCAAAATAGAATGCAGGCTTCCTGATTCCTATCCACCCCCAAATAATGAGGTAATTGGTAGCTGATCAATAACACATGGACCTCCAAACAGGATGTGAACTCCCCTGGGCCAAGACTTTGTAAATGGAATCAGTGGTTATATAAATGGACTATAACCTTCCTGAGTCCTGAAATATCCTCCAAATTGGGTAACATTGAAAGAACCCCAAATCTTGGCATTTAATGCCCTCTACAAAGTGTCTTCAATATTGACAAAGTGTCTTTCTCCCACTGCACGTTTGTGAATATTACTCTTCAGTCATCTAGAATGTCCATCTCTTGTTCAGAATATACTTTGGAATTCCTGCTACCTGGCTCTTCCCTTTATCTGGAATCCACCCATCATTGCATCTCCTGTGTCTCAATCGAATTCATTCTTTAAGGCCCAACACAAATGATATTTCTTCTAGGGAACATTTTCTTAGTTGAGAGACCCTTTTTCCTTCTTGGAAACGTGGGATTGTTCTATGTATATTTTATACCCATCCTCTCTATTAGCTTATACATTCTCAGAGGCAGATACCATGATTAATGCTTCTTTGGACTATTCCAATGTAGTCATTAAATTTCACAATGTTATTATCTAGGGGTGTTGGGTTGTCTCCATTCAGGCAAAGAATTGAAGAACAGGACACAGAGATAGCAAACAAGCAGGTTTATTGTAAAAGGGACAGTAACAGACTTCTCTGAAAAGAAGGGACCCCAGAGCCAGGAATCCTGCGGAAGTTGACCTCATTGGAAGTTTCTCTCCATGTTCCTTTGATCTGGATATGCCCCTGACTTCCTCACTCATCATCTTGCTCTGGCTGCCTACAACCTTTTACATCCCTCTCAACAACACAATAAAATCTAGAATGAACATACCTTTAGATATTACCACAGTTAAATCACAGTTAAAATTTTTTTCTTTTTAAAAAATTTTTATATATTTTAAAAATTATTTATTTATTCTAATTTGTTATACATGACAGAAGAATACATTTTTATTCATAGTACACAAATGGAGCACACTTTTTTATTTCTCTGGTCGTACACAAAGTAGAGTCACATCATTCATGCCTTCATACATGTACCTAGGGTAATGATGTCCATCTTATTCCACTATATTTACTACCCCCATCCCCCTCCCTTTCTATCCCTCCACTTTGCCCTATCCAAAGTTACCACGGTTAAATTTAAGCATTTCTAAGTTATATGAATTACTAGGCCCTAGGATTGCTGTTCCATGGAATAAGCATCTTTAGCTTACCCCCCACCAAATGTTCATATTATACCAGGATGATCATTACCAAGTTACCTCTTTTAGTGATGTTAACAGAAAAACTTAGATTTTATTATCAGACACAGGTAGCATTCCTTGAAGAGCTTAAAGTCTAGTTTCCTGAAGAAATTACAAGTCACACAAGATTTGAATGTGGAAATGGTGAAGCAGAGCTCATTCATGTTGTGTAAAGAACTTTAGATGAAAGTTCAGGAAACTGAGGGACATGACCCTTTCCCTCCATAAGTGTGAGTTGGGGCAATCCAGGGAACACCTCTGTAAAAAGAGATGTTTAGGTTATATGAGCTCTAAGACATCCCGATATGCACGAAAACATTCTGTGAATCCATATCTAGGAGAAAAATAGTATAATGAAAAAAAAAATCAAAGGCTAGGATGAGAATGTAAACTATTGGAAAAGGTAACTGAAACAATGATATTTCTCCCCCTGAGATTTGGCCTTCGGGATATTATGGTTAGACACCAGTTCTGGTTTGGATCTTAGATATCCACCAAAGGCTCATATGTTATACCCGTGGCACTATTGAGAGGGGGTGGAACCTTTAAGAGGTGGGGCTTAGTGGGAGAAAATGAGGTATTGTTGGGTGTGCCCTCAAAAAGGCTTTGTTCTTTCTTTCTGCTTTCCAGGCACCATGAGGTAAACAGAACTCTTACCATTGCTCCCATCATGATGTACTGTGCTGCCTCAGCTCCAAAGTGATGGGGACTAAAGATCAAGGATTGAAACCTATAAAAATGTGAGCCAAAATACAGTTTTGCCTTCCTTAATTATTTCATATATTTTGTCACAGTGACAAAAGTCGAGTAGCAGAAGGGTGGTGTCTTGAAGATATGTCCTCCACTATGTCGGCACCTGGGACTTTTCTTATTACTCCTGTTCTGCTCTCCTCCCCTCTGCACCCTGCCTCTCCTCTCCCAGTCAAGGACAGGTCTCAACAATGTGCTATTTCTGGGAGAAAATGAATCAGGGGGAGTAATCATCTGTTTTTTGCCTTTCAAATAGTAGTTATTAATATAGATTTTAAAGACTTAACCCTTCATTTTTGACTTGTTGCTTTACTTAGCTTCTCTGATCCATGGCAGCCCAGATTGCTCGCTCTCTCTCTGTTCAGCTGAACTGCTGCCAGTGTCATCATTTTCAAAACATCTGAGATATTTTAGATCAGTTCAGTTTCTCAGAGCAAGTGGAATCAAAATATTTCAATGATCCAAGCACCATAGTGACCAGCCATTGAAGGTGGACACTCAGTCCCCTTTCAGTTCAGTCACATACCATGAGCAAGCAGGAGGTTCCTTTCTATTTCCAAGGAACTGCACCTCACCTTTTGTAACAATGAAGGCACTTTTTTGTTAAGAGCATGTGTGTTTCTCAGGGCCTAACATAGGTCCAGCACATAAATGGAGGTTAATATGCTAATTGAAAAGTAATCATAACAGTGCAATGTAATTAATGAATTTATTTCACAAACATTCATATTGGGTGTTACTGCTTCTATCTCAGTGGAGTAATTAACGAATAAAATAAATCCCCTGAAATTATGTTAATATAGGATGAATTAAAATCTAATTATTTGGAAAGTTCAGATTTTAACAAAAATAATTCAAGATCTTATAAGCAATATATTCTCAGAAACTTTTAAGCTAGCATTTGTCCAGGAGTATATATGTTCCTGGAGTTCTTTTAAAAAATGGTTGGGTTCTTGGAAATGACCAAATTGGTCTGTCTGAGCTAACTATGCTTTCAGTTACAAGTTCTGATCTTTGGGGTCATTGAAGATGCAATTGACATTCTCCTCCCTTAACTAAGACTTACCTGAAATAAATTTAGAGGTGACTTGCAAAGCCACATCAGGATTTAGTGAGGGACTACAGTATGGGATGAAATAGATGTTTTTCAAATTAAAGAATAGATTTTTTTTTCTTTTTTGCCTAAAATGAAATTTAGATTTTTTGTTTGTATCTTCAGGGACATTATAGTGTGTTAAGGTGGTGCTTTTTCATTGGTTTCCAAAAACCTTTGATTTAAGTGAGTCAAGGAAATGCAGAAAATCTTCATTTTTGTACCCAATAGGAAAGTAGTGGTTCATTGATTTAGAGTCCTGCCCCAGAGGGAGCAGTATTCTCATCTTTGTGCATATGACATTATTTCTTTATGATAGATTTCTACAATGGGAATGAGAGGCACTTTGATGGGAGTGTAACTCAAAACATTTATAAATATGCTAAACAATAAAATGGGATTTCAAAATGTCAGGATTTAATGTTCTAGAGACACTCATAATGAAATACTACCATTTTTTGTAGAGACTATCCTTACATAAAAATTGAAGTAACTCTCACCAAACCACTCAGTAAAAGTAGCCAACCAGTGATAGTATAGGTGATATCCAAAGATAATGAATCCAAATCTAACTTTAACTACTCAAATGATTTACCTTGCTAATTGTATATTACAGTTCTCGATACCCAATAAAAATTTAGCACATTTTCATAGCATTTAAAGTCAATCTTATAATCTTTTAATTAAAAAACCTAACACTTATAACATACAAAATAATTAAGAAAAAAGACTTATTAGATTTTGAAGGAAAAGGACCACCAAAATACAGCCCCAACTCTTGTTCACAGCTGCTGTAAGTAAATTACATAATCTTCTGGAGAGCAATTTGGAAATATGAATGAAAAATCATATAATGCACATTTTTGTCAATACAGTAATTCCTGTTCTAGGAATTTATCATAAAGAAACAATGCTGTGTGCACAAAGATAAGCATACCAAAGATATTTTACACAGTCTGGCTTAGACTACCAGAGTGGAGCCAAATTAGATGTTCAGCAACAGAGACTTGGTAGCATAATTAGCACCCATCAAAAGTGGTGATGCTGATCTTTCTTTTTTTCAGAACATAGTGCTTAGTGAAAAGTAGTTTCAAAAATGAATTAAAATGGTTTATTTTTCTATAGAAAAAAGTCTGGCATGCCATAAGTTAGTTTTTAAATGAAGTTATGGTTATATAGTAGAATTAGGACAATAGTTTTTTCTTTTACTTACACGTGTATCTGCTTTTACACGAATTACTTATATAATGATCTATTCCAGATATTATCCTTATAAAATTTATTATTAGGAAATAATAACTCTACTAGTATTTTTTTAGACAAACAGGATCTTATCAGTTATGAAATATTCAAAAAATACATTTTGATTTTTTTATTTAATAGACATTTGTGTATCACTTAATATGCCAGACATTGTTTTCTCTTTTCTTTTTCTACCTCTTTTCTCTTCTTTTCTTCTGACCTTTCCTTCCTACCCTTCTGTCTATCTCTTTCTTACTTTCTTTCTTCCCCTTTACATGTTTTTCAGTTGAGATAAAATTTACTGTTTTTTGGGTGTACAGGTCTATGAGTTTTATTAAACACATGTAGTAATACCATCATCACAATCAAGATACAGAAACTTACTCCTGTTTCAGTTGGCTTTTAAAACACTATGATCAAAATATCTGACAAGAACAACTTAGAGGAGGTAAAGCTAATTTTGGCTCATGGTTTCAGAGGTTCAGTCCGTGGCTGGCCCACTCTATAGCTCTGGGCCCCAAGTGAGGCAGAACATCATGCTGAAAGGGAGTGGCAGAAGGAAAGCAACTCAGTACATGACAGCCAGAAAACAGGGAAGATGCATCCTTCCAGAGGATGTCCCAATGATCCACCTTCTCTACCAATACCCCACCTGCCTACAGTTATTACCCAGTCAGTGCATTCAAACTAGGATGGACTGATTAGTTTACAGCTCTCACAATCCAATCATTGTACCTCTGAATATTTATTAATAGGAGCTTTTGGGGGACAACTCATGTGAAAATCAAAACAAACCCCAGCCCCCAATTTCCTCATGCACTTTTATAGTAATCCCATATAATCTAAGCCCCAGGCAACTATGGATTTCTCCTTGTAGTTTTGCCTTTTTCAGAAGTCCTATAATTGTAGCCAAACACTATATTACCTTTAGAGTATGGCTACTTTTCCTTAGCATAATGCATTTGAGATTCACTTATGTTTTGAGCATATCAGTAGTTCCATCACTAGTTTCTTCATTTTTATTTCTGAGTAATATTCAGTTATGTGGATTTGCTACAGTTTGTTCATCCATTCACCAGCTAAAGGACATTTGAGTTGTTTCCAGTTTGGGGCAATAATGAATAAAGTAGCTAAAATGTTTGTGTGCAGGCTTTTATGTGGGCATATGTTTTCACTTCTCTTGGGTAAATGTGTAGGAATGAGACTGCAAATAGTTAGTATATGTTTACCTTTGTAAAAGCTACCAAAGTGTTTTCCAAAGTGGTTGATTTTGCATTTCCACCAGTAATACAGAAGAGTTCTAGTGGCTCGCCCTCTCGGAAGCACTCAAGCCTTCTCAGTTTTTATTTAAAGTGTTTACAAATATTACTTAGCTCTGTGAGATAATCGGTGGTATTACTTCAATTTTACTGAAGAAGAAATTGAGACCTAGAGACAACAAGTTACTGTCTCAGGGTCACACAGCCAGTAAGTGGCAGAACTGGTTTGCAACCCAGGCAGTCTAACCTTAGAATATATGCTCTTAATATACTATACTACACTTTTCTTTCAGACATGCAAGATATGACAGGCTTGTTATAATTTCAGTGTGAGTTTGAAAGTTCATCTATTTCTAATCTTAAAATATTGGTTAAAATTTATTGAATCCCTAATTTACCAAAAATGTATTTTTTTCCCCAAACAGGACTATTCCTTTAAAAGATATCCATAGGCTGGCTTCTGAGAAATCTTGCCGGAGTTACCATGCTAGAACCCTGCTCTCTGCCCTGAAACCCAGAAATTCAATCTACCAGTGTCTGTCTCAGTGTTGATCAAACTGTTATGCCGGAAAACATCAGATACAAAGTTCACCAGACACACGTTGAACGTAATGGGAATTTATTAATTTGCAGTGAGAACATGGTGACTAAAGGGAGAAAATGTTCTTTTCCACTTGACAGAATATCTTTTCCCTATAGAAGAACTCCATGGGAACCAAATTATAATCAGTTTTCTAGATTTGCCTAGAGACATAACTAGGAGAATTCTCTGATTTTAATAGTTGGAAACTTTAACTCCCAATGATGAAACTAAGTCCTAGCAGTTTGTGCCTGAAATCTTCTAATTTGTTCATTTCCATGGTGTACATTATTCTACTCAGAAAAGACAGAGAAGGATCAAATTCCTGCCCTTTCATTACTGCTTTTTTGGTCAATCCAACTTCTCATTAGTGTTGTCTTTCTTTAGACACAAATCTTTAATTTAATTGAAATAAACTGTATTCATCCTCAATTATCTAAAATTTGCTGATGATCTATTGTGTGCCAAGACTATTCTAAAGTAGGGGATATACTTCATTTTAGGAATCAGTCTATCAGTTTAAGATTTTGAAATATCTCTTCTTAGATCCATTTCAGGCTTGTATGGTATAACCTTCTTAGGAAACTTTTTTTTTTTTCTTTGTACTAGTGATTGTATTCAGGAGCACTCAACCACTGAGCCACACCCCCAACCCTGTTTTGTATTTTATTTAGAGACAGGGTCTCACTGATTTGCTTAGTGCCTCACTATTTCTGAGGCTAGGTTTGAACCTGCAATCCTTCTTTTTCAGCCTCCGTACCTGGTTTAAGAGACCTTCTTTATCAGGTCTCGATGGGTTACCTCACTGTGAGTTCTATGTACTGACTTAGAACATGCATTCTTTGAATTTGTATCACTATGTCTTTTGTAACTCTCCAGAACCACTGTTTTCAAGTTGAATCAATATAATCAAATGTTTTTAAAGTCTAAGTCTTTTGTATAATAGTTTCTATCTTGAGCTAATTCCAAAAATTTCATTTGTCTGATCATTTTGCTAATTTCTCAAACTCAATATGACTCAGAAAAGCACCTGCCATTTTCTCTTACAAACCAGCTTTTGTTTTTCATTTGCTTACTCTTTTAAATTGATGTGACCAGTACCATGTCAACCATTCTAGATTTTAGTCTCTCTACTCCTGTTTTTCCTAAACCCAATGAGTTGACAAGAAACATGAGAATATATTACACGCCTGTTCTTTCTTGCATGTGGCTGATTTTGGCTGGTTAAAGTTTTTGTCTCTTCTCTCCTGGATTCTAAGGAAATTGATGAGCTGAAGTCACTAATTTTATTCTCCTTTTCTTTCTATGTCCCCCCCCCAACTTTTAACTGATCCAACTGGCCATTGACAGAGTATCAGACATGTCAACTGGCATCTGTTATACCATGTTAAGATGATTAGCTCTTGAGCAGAGGGCCCTTCTCTTCTCTCATTATTGTTTCAGAGAACTCCTCTTGGCTCTTCCTTTTGTTTGTCATTTTTAAGCAACAGCTATTTCATCCTGCTTCATTGCTGCTTGTGATAGACTGAATTATTATGTCCCTTCAAAATTTACATGCTGAGATACTAACCCCTAAGGTGATGGTATTAGGAGATAGAGCCTTTGGAAGGGACCCTAGAGAGATTCCCCCATCCTTTTTCCTGTGAGAGAACACTGGGGTTGGATGGCCATTTATGAAACAGGAAGTGCTAGACATGGATTTGTTGGTGCCTCAGTCCTGGACTTCCTAATCACTAGAACCATGAGAAACAAATTTGTGCTGTTTATAAAGCATCTTGTTTATGGCATTTTGGTGTTTTGTTTTTTTTTAAATAGCAGCCCAAAGAAACTGACAGAGTTCTGAAGTTTTTGTTTCATATGCCTTTCTTTGTATAGTTGACTATTTTCTTTGGACTTAAATGTTTTAGAGCATCCCTTAAGATATTGAGTCTACCTGTTTTTGAGATGTTATTTATGTATACTCCTTTTTCTGTCACTCCAAGTTAGTCTTGCCTCATTCCTATCCTTTCTACCCATCATCTCTGCCTCCTGCCTTTTTTTTTCCCAGCATGTGTTCCACACTATTTAGCCTCCTTTCCCCTCCTGTCCTTCTTCTTTAGTGTTCCATCCCATCCTGGCTCATTCCTTCATTTTCCCTGCTTGCCTTAGCTGCAGGAGAGACAGCATCATCACTCTCTTGGTCAAAACTTTCAGTGTCTCCCAACGACAGCAAACATTTCTTATTCGGAATATATGAGACTTCACCCTATTTGCCAAATCTGTATTTTCAGTTTTAATTTTTAAAATTCTTCTACATAGAATCTTGTTCCACTTAACCTAGGGCCTTCCTTCTCTCCCAGTACTTTCTGACATGTCCCTCTTTCTAATCTTTGGTTCATTTTGGCTGCTATCCTGAGAAGAACATTGTTGTATTTTACCTAATCTATAGAAATTCTCCTTAAGAAAATTTGCTCTTTCCTTTAAGTCTTTTCTATTACCCTTTAATTAGAAAAGACTTCTTCAGTGTTTAAAGTAGAAAAGTATTTTCTGGAGTGGGGGGAGGGTCTTGTTTTAGTGTGCTTAAAAGTTATTTGTTTAATCTTTTCCACTCTGCCCGATCATAAGCTTACTGAAGGTAGAAGCTGGGACATTGTAGCTTTCAGATACCCACTCACTGCCCAATAGGCACTTTTTGCCACTCAAAGAGCTTAATGACATGAATCTATTGATGGAGGGACAGGATGAGTCTCTGTAGTCTGAAACGCGATTCCACTTGTTCTCCTTTCCTGCCATCACTTTCTTTAACCCCTTACATGTAGATGGGTCAGTCTGTGCAGTCAGACCTTACAATTTTTTTCTCTTCTGCCATCTAAAAGGCTTCATTATGGATCACAGACCTTAGGGCACCCCTCTTTCCTTGGATTCCTCTATTTCTGAATCCAGTTACTAATGTGCACACAGCAGCTCTCCCACCCCCCACTGGCTGTGTAAAATATTCCTGACATAATAGTCTGACCTAAAATGTCACCAAGGCAGGTTTTTACTGGCTCCCAGCCCAATGCAAACAGCAGGGGAAAATGACAGTGCTCTGCTCAATACTTCACCAGTTAAGTTGTCATTAAAAGGGAAACACCTGCCATCCAGAGAGTCTATATTTCTCTTTCCTGTAGGGGTCTACTCTGGGCTTGTCAGCTGATTGCTTTGGGGCTAAGTTGGGAAAAAAATACTTCTCTCTCCATGTAACTATCGAGTAAGGAAGGAGGTTTCCTCTGTATGATTAGGGTCCTTCCACAAACAGGCCCACAAGGAAGCACACGCTATACTTTAGAAAAGGAAAAACACAATATGCCTACGTGAAAGAAGAGAATGGGGCAGGCAGTATCATTGTGCAGTTAGAAGCAGCGAGAGTCTCTGTTTCAAAGCAGCCTTCTCTGTTATTCTAAAATTATTCATTACAGATTAATGTATAGCTGCCTAAGTTGAGGATGTGGAGAAAGGGGAACTCTTAAATACTGTTGGTAGGAATGCAAGCTAGTACAACAATTATGGAAAACAGTATGGTTGTCCCTCAGTAACTAAAGATAGAACTAACATACCACCCAGCAATCCCACTGGGTATATATCCAAAGGAAATGAGATCAACATGTGAAAGAGACACCTGCATTCTCATGTTTATTGTAGGATAAATATTCATAAGAGTTAGAACATGGAATCAACCTAAATGTCCATCAACAGATGAGTAGATAAAGAAAATGGGGTACAAAAATACACTATACAATACTATTCAGTCACAAAAAGTATGGAATCTTGTCATTTGCAACAACACTGGAGGATCTTATGTTAAATGAAGTAAGCCAGGCACAGAAAGATAAACACTGCATCATCTCACTCATATGTAGAATCTAAAAAGTTGATCTCATGGAAGTTGAGAAGAGAATAATGGTTATCAGAAATGACAGCAGGTAAGGGGGCTATGGGGAAAGGTTGGTTAATGGGTGCAATGATACAGTCAGGAGGAATAAGCTTTGATGATATAACTGACAATAATGCACTGCATAGCTAAGAAGGGTTAGAAGAGAGGATTTTGAGTATACACTCTGTAAAGAAATGGTAAAAGTTTACAGTGATGGATATGTTAATTACCCTGAATTGATCATGAATATATACATACATCCTTTTGAATCTTTTAAATATGTACCAATATTATGTGTCTATCAAAAAGAATTTAATATGCTCTATATGTAATCTTTTGGATTAATGTAATTTGGTAGGTACAAAGCACAAGGATTCAAGTCCCAACTTTTTCTCATACTGCTTGTAAAATATTTAAATTATTTGAGGCTAATTCTTCAAATTATCGCATGGAGGTTAACCAACAATCTCAGAGTTTGCCAATCTAGTCTAATAGTCTAGTTGACGATGAGCATTTAGCATTGCATCACTGTGACTAGTGAGTGCTTCCCCCCAGTGTGCTTTGCAGCATACAGCTCCAGTTGATAGCACTTTATAATGTAGAACATTTTCTCAAGATGGTCAGTGAACTCTCCCTGGGTTTTGCTCACAGAGGGGACAGTGAATAGTTTGAATCATGGGATACTTTTTCAAAAATGCCATTTTTATTACTTCAAATGGGCATAGTAAATATGCTAGGTTAACAAAATGTTGCCAGGATGTTTTGCCAAATATAGATCTTTGTGTGAATGTATCAGAGTGATATGTAATTAACTTTTATTACATCGGTGTGAACTTCTAAAGTGCTTAAACACAGTTTGGTCCTTGAAGTTGTTTCACTGGTACCTCTGTCACCAGACTCTTAATTACATGATGCCCTACGTGATGGATAATTTTACACATCCACTTGACTGAGTTAAGAGATGTTCAGGTAGTTGGTAAAGCATCATTTCTGTGAAGGTATTTCTGGAAGAGATTAACATTTGAATTAGTAGAAGTCAGGAAGATTTGTCCTCACCAATATGAGCAAATATTATTCTACTGGGGGACTGGATAGAGGAAAAAAGTGAAAGAAAGGCAAATTCTCTCTTTTAGAGCTGGGATGTCCATCTTCTCATGTCCCCAGACATCAGTGGTCCTGGTTTTTAGGGTTTTGGACTTGGACTCAATTACATCATCTGTTTTCTTGATTCTCCATCTTGCAAATGGCAGATCATGGAATTTTTTTGATTTCCAGTACCGTGAGTCAATTCCTATAATAAATCTCCTTTTATCAATATCTACATCCTATTATTCTTTCTCTCTGGAGAACTCTAATATACCCCATGTAAAATTGGTTGGTGCAAGGTAAAACTTGTATTTTCTTACTATTTAAACTACTTATAAGTGATATTTAGTATGATTTGAATGATGATGAATTACTAATTATAAAAATTTCCCTGAATGCACTTTTCTTCTATGCGAGCATAAATTTATTAAACCCTGGAATTGTGAACTTGCTTTAGGCTTTGTCTTCACACCTAGCCATTGATTCAGAAGTTTTGCTTCTGTATCTGATTGCAGCTTGAGGTACAAACATGTTGAAAAACAAAAGAAAGTCTTTAGAATCGAATCCTGCTTGTGCCTGCCCTTATTTTCTAGCTATTACCTATCCTAGTGCCTCATATGGTCTCAGACACCTAAATATCTCATATAAGACCATTCATGAAATGCTAATCCTCTTAGGGTACAGATTTGCATCTTAGGAAATGATAATTGATGGTCATTGACAACTAGGGTCCCCATCAATGTCTTAAATTCTTCATTTAGTGGTAATTATTTATTGAATACCTATCATGAATGAACTACAGAGGGATGAACAAAGATGGGTAAGATATAGCCCTATTTTGGGGGCACAATCTAATAGAGAAGGTTAATGCCTTCATAATTGTATTTCTGTTTTCTAGGGGAACTGATCTTTTCCTATGTCCTCAAGCTTCAATAGCTACAGCACTATGAACAAGCTATCACCTTTTTAGCACTGGTGACAACAAAAGGCAGACTTCATTAGGCTTAAACTATGTCAAGGGAGAAGATGACCTCAACACAAATTTTTTTGGTTTAAATGCAGCTTACATAAAAGAATTAACCTACAAAATTATTCAAACTCATAAATTTACTTAATTATATATTAAAAATCCTAGAACAAGTGAATTGGAAGAAAGAATATAATCTTTATTTGAGAAAAAAATTAATTGAGTTGTTAGGGGCGTGCTGGAGTAGATCTTGACTTATGTCAGCACCAACTGACCTTGTAAAGGAAAAAAAAACCCTAAAAACTAGAAGGTCTCAACCCTCTTCCTTCAAGATGGAACCTGTGCTGAACTTTTCGTATCACTTCATTACTTCCAATTTTGCTAAAAAAGAAAAGCACAAAAATTTGTTTTGCTTGTCGATAGAGAAGCAAAGCCTGACCTGTTTTCTTTGTGATGTGACCTGAGATGCCTCAAGGTGACTTCCAATAGTTCTTCCCTTAGCCTTCAACAACCCAAATCCCCACCTTTAGAGTTGTAGGTAGGTGCTATCTAGACACATTGACTTGGTGGATACATTAAGATCTTATTTCTTAGAAGGTCAGCATCTTGGATAACTTCTACATAGGAGGACTTTGCTTATCTAGAGTCCCTTGAGATTTAGTTGTCCAAAGAGAGATAAGTGAGTTGAGGAAAAAGAACACTGGAAACTGATCAAGTTTAATGAAGGAAGTGTGGGTAAGAAAGGGCTGTTCTATAGTCTCAGTGGCTTTATGAAAGTGTGTTGAGGCTTTAGCCATCCAAGGGCTGGAGGAAGCATGCTTTTTTCCCCCTTTCTCATTTCTTTGTACTTTCTTGACCAAAATTTATGGCTGAAGTTACTCAGCATCAAATGGTAACCTGTGTTGGGGGTGCTGATAATTTTGCTTGGAAAGAACCAGTCACCAAGAGATTCTTTTGTGGGACAGGAGAATATTTTTATTGGGAAGAGGACACCAGGCTACCAAGGTTCACAGGTTGGCTCTGCCAGGCATTACCCTATGGCATAAGGCCTGTTTTTCTACAGACCCAGTTTCTTTAGCTGCTCACGTTGCGGGTAAGGGAAAAAGCAGTGGCATATGTGAGTAGCTGCCTTGTCCCTAATTGGACCTTGTGCTTATATTTTATAAAAGCAAACAAGGCTGTAATATGTGACTACTGGGTCTTATATTGATCATTATCTCAAGAATAAAACTCAATTTCATATCAAGACATGATCCTGAACTCTCTCATGCTGTTTAGATAGAATCTCATGCACATAAAATTGAGCACTGGCTGCTACCCCAAGTCCTTCCCAAGCCTTCTTTACCTGTTGAGTCATCCTGCAAAATTCAGATATGTGGCTCCTGGGATATGCCCAGCCTTGCCCCAAGTCAGGCAACAGCCATCTAGTAAGGGCAGGAGCTTGGATTTTTAGTATAACAACTGGAGCCAATTTACAGAAGTAATATGATTTTCTAAATCATTGGAATTAGCTAGTCAAGCCTGAGAGTTACAATTACTCAGAGGCTCACAAGCCTTAACAACATCTGGCAAACTCCAACTGGGGCAGAAGGAAAAAGAAAACCATGCACCATCCGCAACAGCAAGCAGATAAACAAAACACAAACCCATCCATTTTTATTATGACATCCTTAAGGTCACCATGTCAAGAGATGGGAGGAAATTAAAAGGAAGCTTCTCAGAGGACACTGCTTACAAGGATTCCTTTACTTATAACTTGTTAATTTTCACAGTACAGTTGCCCTGGGCTGTGAATTAAAGAAACAGATGAAAAAAATATCACGCCTTTAACTGTACTGGAGGCCCCTTGCATACTCCTGTGCTTTTTGATGAGAAACATTAAACATTTTTAATTTAGCACATCAATTTGAAAATCTAATTTTTTTTAATGCTTTGTAGCAGCAGACGCGTTCACGATGCTGTCACGACCATAGAAGAATTATGAGAAACTTGAACCGCAAAAAGTAAATTAGAAAAATCTCATTTCAGTTACTCTAAAAAGAGGGGAAATTAGATTTTGATTAAAATCACTCACACATACAATTTTAGGTAAACTAATTTAGCAAGACTGACTATATAATTTTTTTTCCTGGCAGTATGTCCTTTTAATAACGGCTGTGAGGTATTTGTACCCATAACCTTTCTCGTAACCAATGGATGAAAAAAAAAGTCTAATAAAGTGGCCTCTTGACCACTGTGTGTTCGAGGCCTGGTGGGGAGAGATTAAAGTAGTGTATTTGTCAATATAATAGGCAGAAGCTGGGAATGAATTTAGACTCCTTGTACAAGTCTCTTTTGGTTGGTGCTCAGCTTTGCTTTTTTAACAATCTTTTTTTTTTTTTTAAGGTTACAACTTGGAAATTTTTACTTTAAGGAATGATGTGTCAGCTAATGTAGGGAATTAATTGCATCATTAGTGCTGCATAAAGTAGAGCGCATGGCCAGAGGCCCCAGTCTGCATTAGACAAATGCTGCCACCTCCAAGGTGAGCTGGGAGCACAGCCACCGACGGTCATCATTCATCACAGGCAGATCCACGTCTTCCACAAAGGTGTCGCTAACTGAAGTGAAACAACGCACATGGATGTTTTTGTCAACTGGAAAGGCTGCTCAAGATTGTGGTGTGAGAGGAGGGAGGAAGATGGCGGCGAGGGGAGTGCATTACCCCCGTGTGCTGCTTCACTGTGTGGGAGTATGACAAGTCAGGACGGCTAAAGGATATCTTGTTAGGAATTTCCAGCAATAGTGGGGTGCTCCGGAACCTGGAGGAAGGATTTCCATCGCACGAGGATCGGCTACGGGGACTCAAACGCGAGAGGTTTGTCGCACAGAGGGTAACTGCTTATTCAGCAAATCGCCCCGCGGCGAAAGTCTGCAGTGTGCGCTGGGATAGAGACGCAGGGTTACAGCGCTGCAGTTTCTGCCAGCCGCGCAAGCACCGTACTCAGGGCTGAATTCTGGGTTCCAGACGGGGGAAGGAAGCGGTCCTTCTCGGTTCTACACACCGGTCAGTCCACAGAGGAGGCCAGCAGCCACCATCTTGGTAAACTGACGTCACGTCCCCTGTTTTCGACTGACCGCAACTCATTCAGCCATAGATCAGGTAATTCCAGGCTACAATTCGCCTGTGGCTTGCAAACAGATTGCTAGGGTTCTGCGCCTGGGTGCTTCTAAGAACCTGAGCCTATCGGAGCGAACGCCGAGCGCGGGGCGCCCGAGTTCCGGCTCCCGGAACCGCCCCGCGGAGGCTGCTTCATGAACCCTGTTCCTATCAGAGCATACAACAAGCACTAAGCAGCCGAACTCCGGCTCCCGGAACTGAGCCCGCGGGGACTGCTTCTTGGAGCTTACAGGAGTTCGGAGAGGCCGAGCTTACACCGAGTTCGGAGAGGCCGAGTTCCGGCTCCCGGAACTTCCCTGGGCCGGGGCTGGGAGCCCGCGGAAACTGCTTCTCGGTAGGGGTCCTGCCGAGGGCCGGACAGGACTCACCCGTTGCTTTGGTTGCCCGGCAAAGGGAACGAAAGGCTGACATTCGCATACGATATCAACATGGCAGAGATCTGATGTCAGCAGAAAGCGGCGGAGGAGAGAACTCCATCAATACCAG
>NW_026000223.1:3605985-3610371 GCF_001458135.2 Marmota marmota marmota
TAAAAAAAAAAAAAAAAAAAAAAGATTGTGGTGTGAGTATCTTTCTGGTGGCTGAGTTCGAATTACTGCTCTGTGGTGTGTGTCTCTCTGAAATCCCAGTGTAGAATCTAGGTCTTTGCTATGAAGCACATCATCCCACCTCATTTTGAAAGTTGCATTGGGAACTATTAACTCTGTAAGAACAGGAGCTGTCAATGGACAGAGGATGGCGTCTAAAAGGGATCTCTTTCAAGAAAGGGTGCAAAGCATGAGGAGATGGGCTTCTTTAAATGTGCCCTTGAGGTGTCATGAGACACACATGATATAATGGGCTTGAAGGGCTTTGGAAAAAGCAACATTTTGCAAAGTATAGGCAACATACTATTTAGAAAGAAATATGAAAGCACAAAAGTGACCGTTCAGTAGACTATGTGCAGTAAGTAGCAAAAAGGCAAGGAGGGCAGAGAGCCTCCGACATCGCGTTTAGTCTTGGAAATGCCAGGAACCTTCAAACCTCTTTCCTTCCTTCCTCCCTCCCTCCCTCCCTTCCTTCCTTCCTTCCTTCCTTCTTTCCTTCCTTCCTTCCTTCTTCCTTCCTTCCTCTCCCTCTCTCTTTCTTTCCTTCTTTTTGGTACTGGGGATTGAATCAAGGGATCTTCTACTACTAAGCTGCATTGCCAGTTCTTCTCATTTATTTTTTTACTTTGAGACAAGGTCTCACTAAGTTGCTGGGGCAGGTCTTGAACTTGCAATCCTCCTTCTTCAGCCTCCTGACTCACTGGAATTACAGGCAAGTGTCACTGTACCCTGCTTCAAACCTTCTTAAAAATACCCACAAAAGAAAAGGACATTTTCTAACAAGGCATCTCTACCAGCATGGAGTTCAAGGCCTGTTTCTATCATCACTTTTTTTTTTTTTAAATACTCACCTCTTCTTTTTTGTTCCTAAATTCTGTTTGAACCCAACTATTCACATTCTGTTGGTCTGACCCAGAGAAGCTTAATGTTTTTGAATAAAAATCATAGAACAGAACATTGACTTCACTCGAAATTAATGCTTGCCATACCTCACTATTCCATGTGGTGACTACAGTAATACCTTTCAGATTGCTTTCCTGGCTAATGTTACCTGGTTTTTAACATCCAGACTTCATAGGGAATTACATATTTCTTAAAAGGACATTATCAGAAGTACATGTTTATAAAGGTAGTATGTATATTTACATGCCCCAACTCAATATTATACTTTAAACAAATACTTTTTCAGGAAAAGACTCCAATAGAATTCCCAATACACCTGACAGACTAAGTGCCACATGTCCATGTTTTGAAAATCATGCCAAGTGTCAACAAAGGGATGTGCTTCTGTCTTGTTGAAAGAAGCCACATTACTGCATACAAAGCAGTTGTTTGTTAACTATATTAACTAATTTTAGAGATAAGTATGTTTTAAGCATTATACATCTGTGTCAGTCAGCTTTCCACCTCTCTGACAAATGTACCTGAAATAATCAATTTATAAGGAAGAAAAGTATTTTGACTCATGGTTTCAGGGTTTCTGTCCATGGTTGCTAGGCCCTGTCATTTTGGGTCTATGAGGAGTGCATCACGGTGGGAATATATGGAAGAGGAGGCCTGCTCACCTCATGGCATCTGGGAAGCAAAAAGAGAGAAAGAGGTTGGAGTTTCCCTTTAGAGGAAGGCGCCCAAGGATCTAACTTCCTCCCACTGGGTCCTACCTCCTAAAGGTTCACTACCAGACAGATAACCAAGCCTTTCCCACAGTGGCCTGTGAGGGACATGTAAGATTCAAACTATAGCAACATCTTAATAGCGATATCTTCACACACATTATGTGTGTGTACACACACACACACACACACACATAAACATAGAATGCTAATGTCTGGTATGTACTATGAGGTATATTATGAGATTACAAATACATAAATACATACTCAATACATACACATGCATATTTCTGTTTTCCAGTTAACTTTTAGAAATTTTGGGGTGAATTCTAAATTGATTGAGAACACCTTATGATTTTCCTCTTTTAAAGTAATGGTAAGTAGGTTATTTTTATGTGCTACTGAGGATTGAATCCAGTGCCTCACATGTGCGAGGCAAGCGCTCTGCCACTGAGCCACAACACCAGCCCTATTCATTACATACTTTTTAAAATTGCCTGTCTCTAGTAAAATGTAAGTTTTGAGATGATAAGGATCTTATTTGTCTTATCATTATATTCATAGTGCTCAGAAAATAACCCTAGTATCAACTAGATACTTACTAATTGTTGAATAAATGTCATGTATCATTTAAAATACTGAAAGTCATCAGTTTTCCTAAATGCGGAAATTTAAAGAAAGTCTAGAGAGATGTTCCACACCTTCTGAGTGAGTAGAACAAGAAGAGCAGGTGCAGAAAAAAGAATAGGGGAGAATGAAAGTGAGAAAATCATGGCACTGAAGAAGCCCTCACGAACCTGGAAGGTCAGCAAAGAAAGGTGAGAGCCTATGTAGTAAGAACTTCTAAATATTGAAGGTATATAACGATGTTCAATCACCATAATCATACAGTTCAATCAGATGTTACATATTCAATATATTGGTGTGACCCATTGTCCAGGCCACAAAATAAAATATTCTTAGGATTCGTCAAATCTTTTCTTTGCCCTGCAACTTGGGAAACTGAAGCAGAAGGATTGCCAGTTTGAAGCCAGCCTCAGCAACTTATGGACACCCTGTCTTAAAATAAAAAGAAAAGGGCTGAGGATGTAGTCCCCAGTACCAAAACCAAACCAAAATCAAAACCAAAACCACAATGAAAAACTCTGCTTTGCTCTGGCTCAAAACTATGTAGTTTTCAAAATCACTATCTTGACTTCTAACACCTTAGACTATTTTTCTGTCTTTGAATTTCCTAAAAATGAATCATATAGTGTATAACCTTTTTCTTTCTTGCTTTCACTCAACATCTTATTGGTGAGAATAATGCATACTATCATGTCTAGCAGTAGTTTATGTGTTTTAATTGCTATAGAATACGAAATAATTTATTTATTATACTCCAAATGAATATTTGTACTGTTTCAGCTTGTAACTACCAAAAGAGTAGTATTTTTTTTTCAGATTTTAACCATCAAATATATAGTTGTCTTGAAAATTCTTACACATACCTTTCGATATAACTTATGCATACTTTTATTTTGCAAATATACCTGGGAATGGAATTGCTGGGTCATAGAGTATGTATACATTCAGTGTTGAGTATATCCTTAAAAATAGTTTCCAAAGTGTTTGTGTTTGTACCAGTTTACATTCACACAGCACTGTTTGAGAATTGTAGGTGCTCCACATTCTTGTTAATATTTAAACATTATTTTTAATATTAGCATTATCTTTTACATGTAATATAGTATGATCCTATTATGATTTTTATTTATATATCATTAATGACTAATGACATTAAGAAACTTTCATGTGCTTATTCGCTGTCCATTTGGGTATCTTTTATAAACTACCTGCTCAAATTTCCTTCCTTCTTTCTTTCCTTCCTTCCTTCCTTCCTCCCTCCCTCCCTCCTGGGGATTGAACCCCCTGGGACTTTACCACTGAGCCATCCCCAGTCCTTTTTATTTTTTGAGACAAGGTTTTGCTGAATTGCTAAGGGTCTCCTTAAGTTTCTGAGGCTGGTTTTGAACTTGTGATCCTCCCTCCTTGGCTTCCTGAGTTGGTGCAGTTACAGTATGTGCTAGCATACTTGGCTTCTTTTATCTAACGGGTTGGCAGCTTTTTAAAAAAATTGATGTGTAGATATTATTCATATATCCTGAATCCATGCCCTGTTTACTGATATGTATTATAGGTATCCTGTTCTAGTCTTTTAAAAATATCATGTTTTTTTAATCAGAACTTTTCAATTTTAATGGAGCCTTGGTTAACAATATTCTCATATAATTATGTATGCTTTTTGTTTAGGAGATCTTTTCTTGTCCAGAGTCTTTGCAGATATTTTCCTATTCCACATTCTAGAGACTTTTTTACTCATCACATACAAAGCTACAACCCATTGGAAATGCAGTTTGTATATTTTGTGTGAGAATGTCAACTTCCATTTGTTTCATGTAGATATTACATTGACTCATTATACTAAAATAAGAGATATCCTCTCTCCACTACCATCCAATGCCTTGTTATGTTTTTTTTAAAATGAACTATGAATCTTTATTTGTTTCTAAACTCTTCCCTATTCAATTTGTTTATGTGTCACTCGTTGTAACAGTAGCATATTATCTGAAAGCTTTCTAGGTTTTTTTTTTTTCTTTAAGTTTGCTAAATTTGCTGTGGCTAATTTTGGCCCTTTCCATTCCCATACTGATTTTATTTATTTATTTATTTATTT
>NW_026000223.1:3615030-3619966 GCF_001458135.2 Marmota marmota marmota
CTGTCCGGCCCTCGGCAGGACCCCTACCGAGAAGCAGTCCCCGCGGGCTCAGTTCCGGGAGCCGGAGTTCGGCTGCTTAGTGCTTGTTGTATGCTCTGATAGGAACAGGGTTCATGAAGCAGCCTCCGCGGGGCGGTTCCGGGAGCCGGAACTCGGGCGCCCCGCGCTCGGCGTTCGCTCCGATAGGCTCAGGTTCTTAGAAGCACCCAGGCGCAGAACCCTAGCAATCTGTTTGCAAGCCACAGGCGAATTGTAGCCTGGAATTACCTGATCTATGGCTGAATGAGTTGCGGTCAGTCGAAAACAGGGGACGTGACGTCAGTTTACCAAGATGGTGGCTGCTGGCCTCCTCTGTGGACTGACCGGTGTGTAGAACCGAGAAGGACCGCTTCCTTCCCCCGTCTGGAACCCAGAATTCAGCCCTGAGTACGGTGCTTGCGCGGCTGGCAGAAACTGCAGCGCTGTAACCCTGCGTCTCTATCCCAGCGCACACTGCAGACTTTCGCCGCGGGGCGATTTGCTGAATAAGCAGTTACCCTCCGTGCGACAAACCTCTCGCGTTTGAGTCCCCGTAGCCGATCCTCGTGCGATGGAAATCCTTCCTCCAGGTTCCGGAGCACCCCACTATTGCTGGAAATTCCTAACAAGATATCCTTTAGCCGTCCTGACTTGTCATACTCCCACACAGTGAAGCAGCACACGGGGGTAATGCACTCCCCTCGCCGCCATCTTCCCCTCTTTTCCCCATACTGATTTTAGAATCAGTATATCAACTCACCAAAAAAGAAAAAAGAAAAAAAATATTGCTAAGACTTTGATAGAGATTGTATTGGATATTACTGAAGTGCTTAGTGCTATCATTTAGCATTTATATTTTCTAATTGTGCAAATATGGACATACAATTGGCTTTGTAGAATGATTGGCATATTGATCTAGCAAAATTGTTCAATATATTTATTAAATTCTAGTTGCAGATTCTTTGGGAATTTCTATATAGTAATCATGTAGTCTGTGAAAAATGACTATTTATTTATTTATTTCATATTCTGTATCTTTTATTTATGTTTCTGGCCTGATAGTACTGGTAAAGACACTCAGTGTACTGTTGAATGGAAGCCATGTTAGCAGACATCTACATAAAGACCTAAAATCTTTATTACTAACTTCAAGTTAGCTATAGTTTTTTTTGTAGATGTCCTGCATCAGATTAGGAAGGAAGTTCTCTTCCTTTTCCAGCTTACAAAGAACTTTTTAAAGATCATGAATGGAGATCAATTTTATCAAGTGTACTTCCTATCTGTTGAGATAACAGAAAATTTATTCCATACTGTGTTTCTAAATTTTATTACAGTAATTGACTTTCAAATGTTTTAATTAATATGGCATTCCTAGAATCAACCCACTTAGTACTGATGAATTATCATTTTTTATATTCTATAATTGTTTGTCATTTTCTTATATTTGGCTTCTAATTTTCCTTATCATGTTTTGGTATAAATGTCATGCTGGTCATGCAAAATTAATTGGAATATTTTTTTAAAAAATGTTTTCTAGATAAGTTTATGGAAAATTAATGTTATTTTTTTTTCTCTAGAATGTTTGAAAATCATCTGGGCTTGGAGCTTTTTTGTTGCTGTTATTTGGATGGGGAGGGAGGTACTTTAAAATTACAGAGTTTATTTCTTTAATGGAATGAGTTGTTTTTTTCTAGGGCTATTTTTTTAATCCAATTGGCATAAAGTTGTTTATTGTATACTCTTCTATTTCATGTCTATAGAATCTACAGTAAAGAACTTTTCTCCATTTTATATTGCCCACTCTCTTTTTTCCTAGATCTTTGTAGGCACATAATGATTTATTAGTCTTCAAAAGAAAATAACTTTTGGTTTTGCTGATCCACTCTTGCAGAACCATTAAAAGTGTTATCTATACACTACTAAAAACCTATGAAGTGTGTCTTGCTGGTCTGATATGTGATAAGCATTACAAATTGAGAACATTTATAGTAAATATTGTTATGTCAAATTTTTATGACAATTTGACATTGCTATGACATCCACATGCATTTTTTAGTTCTACAAGTGCTTTTCTTTTATAATATTATTTGTGGAAAATGTTTTAAAATATTTTGAAATCTTGGAGCACACTCAAACACATACAACATGTGTACCTATATATCCATATATTTCAATTAAACATACAACATATACACCTTTAATCTAAAAGTAAAATTTTAATATATATAAGGTCAATACCAAGTGGAAGTCAATGGCACCTTTTAGAGGGTTGTAGATATAAAAAGAGTAGTAAAAAGTAAATTGTAATTCTAGAAGATAACACAGGAGAAAGCATAGACTATCTAGATTTGGAAATAATTTTTTAGATACAACACAGAGGTATTTATTCTCATGGGAGAAATAGTTGGTTAACCAGACTCATAAAATTAAAAGCTTCTCTTTTGTGAAACCCCGTAGCAAGAATCAGATGACAAGCTACACACTTGGAAAGAATATTTGCTAAATACATGTCTTGTAAAGGAACGTTACCCAAAAATGCAAAGAAGTCCTGGAATCCAACAATAAGAAAATGAACAACCCAATTAAAAAAAATGAGCAGAAGATTCTCCAGTGAAGATGTACAGATGGCAAATAAATGTGTAAAAAGCTATCCCACATCATATATCCTTAGAGAACTGGAAATGAAGGCAATGAGATGCCACACCCATAGCATGGAGAAAATCCAAACTGACAACAAATGCTGGTGAGGATGTGGAGCAACAGGAGCTTTCATTCATTGCTGAAGGGAATGCAAAATGGAGAAGTTACTTTGGAAGACAGTTTGGCAATTCCTCATTAAAACTCTTCGCATAGAACTTGGCAGTTTCACTCCTTGATATTTACCCAAACAAGTTGAAAATTGAAAATATCCCACCTGTAAAGGGATATTTATAGCAACTTTATTAATAATTCCTGAAGTGGGAAGTAACCAAGATGTCCTTCAATGGGTGAATGGATGAAATATGGTAAATACTGACAATGGAGTGTTATTCAGTGCTAAAAAACAATCAATGTCACGTCATAAAAACATGGAGGAAACTTAAATTAGAGGAGTTCATCTGAAAGGGTTGTATACTGCATGATTTGAACTACATAAGAGCTGTAAAAGATAAAACTAAGGAGATGGTAAAAAGACTATTGGTTGCCAAGAGGGAGAAAAAAAAAAAAGAGAGATTTATAGGTGGAGCACAGAGGGCAGAGAAATATAATATAATATCATAATGGTGGAAACGTGTCATTATACATTGCCCAAATCCATAGAATGTATAACTCCAAGAGTGAAATCTAATATAAACTATGAACTCGAATGACAGCATGTCACTGTAGGTATACCAGTTGTAACAAATGTACCACTCTGATGTTGGGTGTTGATAGTGGGGGAGGTTGTGTGTCAGTGGCGGAGGGAATATAAGGGAAGTCTTTATGCCTTCCATCAATTTTGTTGTGAACTTAAAACTTCCTTAAAAAATAAACGCCATAGTTTAAAAGACCTAAATTTCATGGATAAATATTAATCAATCAATAAATTTGAGATTATTAGAGGCAGTATGGAATTAAAATTAATTTTTTTTCTCTTTTCCTTATCTGCACTCAGCTATGTAAAGAGTGTAGACTTTTTATGAGACACACTTTTTTGAATCCCGGTTCTGTTATTTATAAACTCAATGACCCTGGGCAAATTACTTAAACTCTCAGTCATCTCATTTGTAAAATCTCTCTACATTCCAATACCAATTTCATTGAATTACTGATAAGATTAAATTACCTAACATATGTGATTACTACAATGCCTGGTACATTTTAAGTTCTTAGTAAATGATTGCCAATAGTGGTGTTAGCTGTAATAGCAACCTTTATAGTGGTCATTGTTGTTCATGTTCTTGATTCTGATTACAAATTAATGTAGTGTTTTGTGGTACAATATGCCATTTGTGGCTAATATAATATTTTTACAAAGTAATTTATAGGTTAAAAAGTATTCTAAACATAATCATCTTCTTTTTTTGATATTTACAACAAGACTCTTCATTAGGTAGAGAAATAGAGAAACATTATTATTTTTTTCTTTTATATAGAGATGAGAAAACTGAGTTTTTTTAGACTAGTGGTTTTCTAAAATCATATAGCTAGTATTTCTTTCTTTATTCCAGAGAAAAAATAAAAATAAAAATGATTTTCTAAATTGAGAAAAACTCAAAAAGATAAAAAAAAGTTCAAAGAGGAAAATAGATATGTAAAATAAGTAGATTTCAATATGTTAATAATTATTTTAATGAGAAAACTATACAGATTTAATAAAACTTTCTTAAATTTGTTGCCATAAAAAATACACTGTTTCAACAAAAGAAAAATAATGCAGAATGATAGACATAGAGGTACTAATTAATTTAGTAGACTCAAGGAAAAGAGTAGTTCTATAGACATTCAGGCAGAAAAAGCAAGGGTGAAGATGTGAGGCTGAATTCAGTTCATTCTACCATATTATTTAATTTAAAAAAAAGTGGATAAATGTCCATAGGTTTCTATAGGGGTAAAAATATATGTAAATAATTTTTTTTCCCATACCAATTTATCTTTCATGTGAAAAGGAAGACATTCTTAAACATGCAAGGAATGTAATGCTGACACACTCTACTTGGAACAATTACTTCATGATAAAATCCATCAACCAACTAAATTAAATTAAAGGATTCAGGGATGGAGAAGCAGCAATATAAAAGATTTGGACATAAGCAATGAATCCACTTAAATCCATAAGTGCATTTTAAACAGAGAGATGGAGGTTTTTGTCGCAACCCCTTGCCCGCAAGGAAGACGCAACACTCAGGAATCTTCTTTCAGCAGTTTATTTCAGGCCCTTGATAGTTCTTCTTCTCCT